>NW_025959010.1:0-27473 GCF_023159225.1 Perognathus longimembris pacificus | reverse complement strand
AGTTCCCAGTACATTATCCTTTCCCCTGTGTAATTTCCTGAACAAGCTCCAACTGTTTTTATATTCAGAAGGTTTACTCCCTGATATACAGCTGCCTTCCCCCTCCGTAAGTGCAGGTCCTAAATGATCTTCTTTCTCTGTTCCCTCACCACAATCCAGATTCTTTTGGGGAGTTACCAGTACAATAACAATACCAGGAAGTACTTTATTTATTAAGCTACTGCTTTTCTTAATCTCAGTGGAGATATTTACTGATAAACAGCTACCTACGCAGCATGTTCATGTCGTTCCTAAATGAGCTTTTATCTCTCTCCCCTCACCACAAATCAGATTCTTCTGAGGAGTTCCCAGTACATTATCCTTTCCCCTGTGTAATTACCTTAACAAGCTCCAGCTGTTTTTATTCTCAGAAGGTTTACTCCCTGATATACAGCTGCCTACCCCCTTCGTAAGTGCAGGTCCTAAATGAGCTTTTTTCTCTATTCCCTCACCACAATCCAGATTCTTTTGGGGAGTTACCAGTACAGTAACCATACCGGGAAGTACTTAATTTATTAAGCTACTGATTTTCTTAATCTCAGGGGAGATATTTACTGATAAACAGCTACCTACGCAGCATGTTCATGTCGTTCCTAAATGAGCTTTTATCTCTCTCCCCTCACCACAAATCAGATTTTTCTGAGGAGTTCCCAGTACATTATCCTTTCCCCTGTGTAATTACCTGAACAAGCTCCAGCTGTTTTTATATTCAGAAGGTTTACTCCCTGATATACAGCTGCCTTCCCCCTCCGTAAGTGCAGGTCCTAAATGAGCTTCTTTCTCTGTTCCCTCACCACAATCCAGATTCTTTTGGGGAGTTACCAGTACAATAACAATACCAGGAAGTACTTTATTTATTAAGCTACTGCTTTTCTTAATCTCAGTGGAGATATTTACTGATAAACAGCTACCTACGCAGCATGTTCATGTCGTTCCTAAATGAGCTTTTATCTCTCTCCCCTCACCACAATTCAGATTCTTCTGAGGAGTTCCCAGTACATTATCCTTTCCCCTGTGTAATTACCTTAACAAGCTCCATCTTTTTTTTTCTCAGAAGGTTTACTCCCTGATATACAGCTGCCTACCCCCTTCGTAAGTTCAGGTCCTAAATGAGCTTTTTTCTCTGTTCCCTCACCACAATCCAGATTCTTTTTGGGAGTTACCAGTTCAGTAACCATACCAGGAAGTACTTAATTTATTAAGCTACTGCTTTTCTTAATCTCAGTGGAGATATTTACTGATAAACAGCTACCTACGCAGCATGTTTATGTCGTTCCTAAATGAGCTTTTATCTCTCTCCCCTCACCACAAATCAGATTCTTCTGAGGAGTTCCCAGTACATTATCCTTTCCCCTGTGTAATTACCTTAACAAGCTCCAGCTGTTTTTATTCTCCGAAGGTTTACTCCCTGATATACAGCTGCCTACCCCCTTCGTAAGTGCAGGTCCTAAATGAGCTTTTTTCTCTATTCCCTCACCACAATCCAGATTCTTTTGGGGAGTTACCAGTACAGTAACCATACCAGGAAGTACTTAATTTATTAAGCTACTGCTTTTCTTAATCTCAGTGGAGATATTTACTGATAAACAGCTACCTACGCAGCATGTTCATGTCGTTCCTAAATGAGCTTTTATCTCTCCCCCCTCACCACAAATCAGATTCTTCTGAGGAGTTCCCAGTACATTATCGTTTCCGCTGTGTAATTACCTTAACAAGCTCCCAGCTGTTTTTATTCTCAGAAGGTTTACTCCCTGATATACAGCTGCCTACCCCCTTCGTAAGTGCAGGTCCTAAATGAGCTTTTTTCTCTGTTCCCTCACCACAATCCAGATTCTTTTGGGGAGTGACCAGTACAGTAACCATACCAGGAAGTACTTAATTTATTAAGCTACTGCTTTTCTTAATCTCAGTGGAGATATTTACTGATAAACAGCTACCTACGCAGCATGTTCATGTCGTTCCTAAATGAGCTTTTATCTCTCTCCCCTCACGAAAAATCAGATTCTTCTGTGGAGTTCCCAGTACATTTTCCTTTCCCCTGTGTAATTACCTTAACAAGCTCCAGCTGTTTTTATTCTCAGAAGGTTTACTCCCTGATATACAGCTGCCTACCCCCTTCGTAAGTGCAGGTCCTAAATGAGCTTCTTTCTCTGTTCCCTCACCACAGTCCAGATTCTTTTGGGGAGTTACCAGTACAGTAACAATACCAGGAAGTACTTTATTTATTAAGCTACTGCTTTTCTTAATCTCAGTGGAGATATTTACTGATAAACAGCTACCTACGCAGCATGTTCATGTCGTTCCTAAATGAGCTTTTATCTCTCTCCCCTCACCACAAATCAGATTCTTCTGAGGAGTTACCAGTACATTATCCTTTGCCCTGTGTAATTACCTTAACAAGCTCCAGCTGTTTTTATTCTCAGAAGGTTTACTCCCTGATATACAGCTGCCTACCCCCTTCGTAAGTGCAGGTCCTAAATGAGCTTTTTTCTCTGTTCCCTCACCACAATCCAGATTCTTTTGGGGAGTTACCAGTACAGTAACCATAGCAGGAAGTACTTAATTTATTAAGCTACTGCTTTTCTTAATCTCAGTGGAGATATTTACTGATAAACAGCTACCTACGCAGCATGTTCATGTCGTTCCTAAATGAGCTTTTATCTCTCTCCTCTCACCACAAATCAGATTCTTCTGAGGAGTTCCCAGTACATTATCCTTTCCCCTGTGTAATTACCTTAACAAGCTCCAGCTGTTTTTATTCTCAGAAGTTTTACTCCCTGATATACAGCTGCCTACCCCCTTCGTAAGTGCAGTTCCTAAATGAGCTTTTTTCTCTGTTCCCTCACCACAATCCTGATTCTTTTGGGGAGTTACCAGTACAGTAACCATACCAGGAAGTACTTAATTTAGTAAGCTACTGCCTTTCTTAATCTCAGTGGAGATATTTACTGATAAACAGCTACCTACGCAGCATGTTCATGTCGTTCCTAAATGAGCTTTTATCTCTCTCCCCTCACCACAAATCAGATTCTTCTGAGGAGTTCCCAGTACATTATCCTTTCCCCTGTGTAGTTACCTTGACAAGCTCCAGCTGTTTTTTTTCTCAGAAGGTTTACTCCCTGATATACAGCTGCCTACCCCCTTCGTAAGGGCAGGTCCTAAATGAGCTTTTTTCTCTTTTCCCTCACTGTGGGGACTGCTTTCTCTGCTCCGGCTCAAATGCTTATTCCTTTCTCTCTTATTACCCTCGTATCGTCCTCTCCCCCAACCCTCGGCCTGCAGGTCTGTCAGGGTGAGACGTAGGGGCGTCTCCGTCCTGGCGTGCGCGCGACCTGCGTGGCAATGTGACCATTATCCTACCCTGGGAGCTACGGACATAGACCACGGGTCAGCTTCTGAGAGCGAACTAACTTTATTGAGAGAGGGACAAGGGGAGATGATCCGGGGAAAGAGGTTGGCCAGGATTCCCATAGGCCATGAGCTGTCAGGTGAGCTCCAAGGGGCTGGTAACTTGACCTCCAAGGGGCTACGTCACTCTGAGCGCGCCAAACCAGGGCGGGGCTGGTAGACGCCAGGCTGGCTGCCAGCTAAGTCGGGGGTCTCTTTGCCCGACCCGTTTCTCCGGATTCCAATGTAGAGAGGATGGAAAGGCCGCATTCCCCAGCTGTGGGAGGTGCCTCAGGCCCCTTCCATCTAGGGGGAAGATGGACCCCAACATCT
Source organism: Perognathus longimembris pacificus (assembly GCF_023159225.1). Classification (NCBI taxonomy): domain Eukaryota; kingdom Metazoa; phylum Chordata; class Mammalia; order Rodentia; family Heteromyidae; genus Perognathus; species Perognathus longimembris. Next base: position 23,714 of record NW_025959010.1, on the reverse strand, counting down.
GCCTCTTTTATATTTTTTTTTTCGAACAACAGGAGGCGCCCTACTTGAGAGCACGCCATGTCTTAGGTTGCCCCCCCCCAAGGGGAGTCTTACCCGTCTCGGGCTAACGCCCTAGCTCTTCAGGCTGACCTTCCTGCCGGGCTGGCGGGTCCGATGAGAGGCCTTGGGGAGAGTAGGATTGGCATTCGAAAGAAAGCCTGATAATTTTTCCGGTGCCGGCGGACCTTACTTAGCAGCAGGTCCTAGGGTTTGAGTGATGAGCCTCTTGGGGTTCTTATATGGCTAAAAGGCCAAAGGCCACTTGGTACCTAGACAGCTCTGGTCCATCGCTAACAACAAGAGACCCAATGTAAACATAAGGTAAATGGGAGCATAAAGCAGACATGAGCATAAGCAATCGTAATACAAGGCAAATGCAAACATGAGCAACTGTAACACATGAGCAATTGTAACACATGAGTGATTACAACAAGGCACAAGGCAATGGAGGGTCTCTTATCGGGGTCAGTCCACGGAAAACAGGAATTCTGGTCCAGTCTGGTGTCGCTCGAGGTAGCACAGGTGGCTCTTCCTTCCCCCGCTGGTGAGGTAGAGGGGCAGGTTCAGGTCCTGGTGATGTGGCAGCCAGGATGCTGGTAACTTAACAACTGAGGTTAGTAAACACTTCACAGTAAACATTGCAGCAAGGTGCCAATACCTTACTTATTATAAACATTTATAATAAAACATTAAAGTGTCCAAGTCCTTTAGCTCCTATTTCCCTCCAATGGGGACCCCTGAGATAAGCAGCAAAGGGGGGAGCGAAAGAGAGGGACAACCGTGCAAAATTTCCCTTTGGTCCTTGTGCAAGGCTGTGGGCCACGCTGCCACAGCAAACTTTACTCCAAAGGTCGCCAGGCAGGGTCCAGGGAAGAAACAGGGCCGACAATGGGTCCAGGTCCATCGCTGGTGCAGGCAGGCTTTCCCGTTTCTCCTTAGAAAATTCCACCTCGGTCTTTGCTTTCCTGAGAGGAAACAAGGGGAGACATCCCTCAAGGGCAGGTGCCCTTGGGTGGTCATTCTGTTGGACAATATTTTACATCTCTAGCTGGTATCCAGATTGGATTCGGTTCCCCAGTAGGGAAGACGCAGGCGAATCCCCTTCCTGCGCTGATAATTGGGTCGGGCCCACGCCACGCCCCTGTCAGAGAATCCTTCCACCGGGCCTCCACTTTTAAGTAGGGTGTTTGGCTTGACCAGTGTCTCTGGAAAGCCGACAGAGGTTGGTCCTTAGAGAAATTTAAAATATTCAATGTAAACAACGCTGTCCTCAGCTGGTCCTGGGGGCTTCTCCCCCCTTTTTGTTTTAATAATTGATCCTTCAGGGTCCTATTATGCCTCTCAATTATGGCTTGACCTTTTGGGTTATAAGGTATTCCAGTGGTATGTTTAATATTCCACATTTGAAAAAATGCCTGTAAAGGCTTACTGGTGAAACAAGGTCCATTATCTGTTTTAACCTGTAAAGGCAGTCCTAGGATAGCAAAACATTGTAAGAAGTGGCTTTCAGCATGCCGTGCTCTTTCACCGGTATGCAGAGAGGCCCAACATGCACCGGAGCAGGTGTCAATGGACATAAATATATATTTTAGCCTTCCAAAGGGGGTGTAATGGGTCACATCAGTCTGCCAAATTAAGTTGGGTCTTAAACCTCTTGAATTCACACCTGGAGATTGTAAGGGAGGGACTTGCACGAAAGGCATACATGACTTGCAAGTCCTTATAATCTTTTTTAAGTCTTTTATAGGAATTGAAGGAAATCTCTGATGTAACCCTCTCCAATTTAAGTGAGTACGCTCATGAAGCCCTTTGGCCATTTGGAGGTTTTGAGGTTGTACAATGGCCAGAGCTATGATGGTTCCATTAGTGGCCAGCTGGTCAGCCATACGATTACCTTGTGCCAGGTCCCCAGGCAGTCCTTGGTGTCCACGAAGGTGCTGTAAAAAAATAGGCTCACTCCGCTCTTTTAACAGAGACCTGACTTGGATCATCAGAGGAGTGATTGGGTTTCCATACAACTTGATATGTGAACACACTAGGTTGGGTAGCAAATTAACCACATATAGACTATCAGAGAACAAGTTCATTGGCTGTTTAACATGGGTCAGTGCCAAGGCGACTGCATACAACTCTTTAAATTGTGCAGAGCCAGTGACGGCTTCAAAGTAATGGGTGTTATCTTTCCCACCGGCAGGGGGCGAGGCGGAGCGCACCACTACGGCAGAGCCGGCTCGCCCACCATCTGTAAAGACATTGGCAGCCTTGACAAGAGGCTTGGTAGAGAAAAGCACAGGGGGTGTCCATTGTAGCCTGGAAAATGAGGTCACCCATTTTGAAATGCCATAGTGGCAATCTATCTTACCCATAAAGCCCTCCAGGGCACTAGACACACGTGAATTATTTCTCCTGACCCATTCAAAATCTGACAACCGGTAGGGAATAGTTAGCACGTCAGGATCTCTTCCATAATGTCTCAGGGAAGTATCCCTGCCCTTAATTACCAAGTCAGCTAGCTGGTCTAACTGGGAATAAACTCTGGGAGCTCCTCCCACTGATGCGTGCACCCACTGAAGGGGCTCGCCTGATTGCGTAATTGCAGCTGAAGAAAGTTCGGATCCGGGGAGGATCCAAAGGCAAAGTGGGCACTTAGGCTTGTAGCGTGCCAGCTGTGCCTTATTTAAGGCCAATTGGATTTTCTGGAAGGCTGTTTGGAGTGATGGAGTTATTGTAATAACATCAGTGGGCGCTTTGCCCTTCAAAGAGTCATGGAGCGGTAACAGCTCCTCTGTAGGCAGTTGAAGCCAGGATCTTAGCCAATTAATTTCACCTAACAGTCTTTGCATCTCCACCAGAGTATAAGTTGCCTGGAAGGATAACTGGGGCTTGAGTGGGCATACAGAGTCTAGTTTAAGCTCTGCCCCCAAGATCTTGAAGGGGTATACTTTCTGAACCTTGTCACTGGCTATACGCAGCCCTCCTCTTTGAAGGAGTGTTTGGGCCTTGCTATAGGCCAAATCTAGCACATGGGCATCTGCTGATCCAATAATAATGTTGTCCAATTAAATGCATATGGTCCGATCTGCTCCTGTATTAATTAAGAATCGGAACTTTTTTCCAAATATCATGATTACTGTCTCTGGCAATAGGGACTGCCCAGCAAGGGGCTTTAGGCTGTTTATTGCCTTGGTTGGTGGGAAATCTGAGAGTCAGGCTGTAAAGTAGATGTTTTGTCCAGGACGCGTTCGGCCTGCCTCTCTCAAAAACCATCCTCCTGCACTCATGAAAATCTGTAGCTTCAAGGCCTCTGAATTTAAAAGTGGCCAGGCCAGTTTTTTTTTTTTTTTGCTGCGGGGCGCCGCCAGCGCCACAGAAAAGCGGCTCAGGGTTGCCGAAATCTGCATATGTATAGAGTCAAGCTGAGCCTCACATGGGGGAGGGCTAGCAAGCCTGCGGCTGCTCTGTTCATCTCCTGCCAGCCGCGGCTTTGGATTCCTGGGTACCGAACGAGCTTTCGTCCCAGTGCTTCTCGCGGAGTAGGGCATTGGGGCCCCCTCCAGATCAAAATTCCCTCTCGATACCTTTTCCTGAATCCAGGGACTCCCCGCCCGGGTCCCAAGAGAGGCAAGCCTTGAGAGTCTTAATGGCTCGCAGTGGGAGTTTTCCCCATGGTGCTGTTTGTAATTCCCGCTCTAGTCGGTCCCAAGTTTCCCACGAGTGTGGGTTGGCTCCAGTTAGCCACGGGACCCTGTGGGTCAATTCCTCCCAAATTTGTATAGCGCAGGGCTCTGAGATATTAATCCCCGCGTTTTGGAGGGTGAACTTTAGGATCTTAAGGGGCGAATTGTTTCGCCGACTCTGGACTTGTCCCATCCTCTTACCTGGGGTGGGAGGATCGCGCGTCTCAGGATTTCCAACCTGTTTCCATCAGGGCCGGTCGGGAGCCGGGCTTCCTCGCGTGGATTCGTGCAAACCACGTGGGCGCCACTGTGTGGGGACTGCTTTCTCTGCTCCGGATCAAATGCTTATTCCTTTCTCTCTTATTACCCTCGTATCGTCCTCTCCCCCAACCCTCGGCCTGCAGGTCTGTCAGGGTGAGACGTAGGGGCGTCTCCGTCCTGGCGTGCGCGCAACCCGCGTGGCAATGTGACCATTATCCTACCCTGGGAGCTACGGAAATAGACCACGGGTCAGCTTCTGAGAGCGAACTAACTTTATTGAGAGAGGGACAAGGGGAGATGATCCGGGGAAGGAGGTTGGCCAGGATTCCCATAGGCCATGAGCTGTCAGGTGAGCTCCAAGGGGCTGGTCACTTGACCTCCAAGGGGCTATGTCACTCTGAGCGCGCCAAACCAGGGCGGGGCTGGTAGGCGCCAGACTGGCTGCCAGCTAAGTCGGGGGTCTCTTTGCCCGACCGGTTTCTCCGGATTCCAATGTAGAAAGGATGGAAAGGCCGCATTCCCCAGCTGGGGGAGGTGCCTCAGGCCCCTTCCATCTAGGGGGGAAGATGGACCCCAACACCGCACCACAATCCAGATTCTTTTGGGGAGTTACCAGTACAGTAACCATACCAGGAAGTACTTAATTTATTAAGCTACTGCTTTTCTTAATCTCAGTGGAGATATTTACTGATAAACAGCTACCTACGCAGCATGTGCATGTCGTTCCTAAATGAGCTTTTATCTCTCTCCCCCCACCACAAATCAGATTCTTCTGAGGAGTTCCCAGTACATTATCCTTTCCCCTGTGTAATTACCTTAACAAGCTCCAGCTGTTTTTATTCTCAGAAGATTTACTCTCTGATATACAGCTGCCTACCCCCTTCGTAAGTGCAGCTCCTAAATGAGCTTTTTTCTCTGTTCCCTCACCACAATCCAGATTCTTTTGGGGAGTTACCAGTACAGTATCCATAGCAGGAAGTACTTAATTTATTAAGCTACTGCTTTTCTTAATCTCAATGGAGATATTTACTGATAAACAGCTACGTATGCAGCATGTTCACGTCGTTCTTAAATGAGCTTTAATCTCTCTCCCCTCACCACAAATCAGATTCTTCTGAGGAGTTCCCAGTACATTATCCTTTCCCCTGTGTAATTACCTTAACAATCTCCAGCTGTTTTTATTCTGACAAGGTATACTCCCTGATATACAGCTGCCTACCCCCTTTGTAAGTGCAGGTCCTAAATGAGCTTTTTTCTCTGTTCCCTCACCACAATCCAGATTCGTTTGGGGAGTTACCAGTACAGTAACCATACCAGGAAGTACTTAATTTATTAAGCTACTGCTTTTCTTAATCTCAGTGGAGATATTTACTGATAAACAGCTACCTACGCGGCATGTTCGTGTCGTTCCTAAATGAGCTTTTATCTCTCTCCCCTCACCACAAATCAGATTCTTCTGAGGAGTTCCCAGTACATTATCCTTGCCCCTGTGTAATTACCTTAACAAGCTCCAGCTGTTTTTATTCTCAGAAGGTTTACTCCCTGATATACAGCTGCCTACCCCCTTCGTAAGTGCAGGTCCTAAATGAGCTTTTTTCTCTGTTCCCTCACCACAATCCAGATGCTTTTGTGGAGTTACCAGTACAGTAACCATACCAGGAAGTACTTAATTTATTAAGCTACTGCTTTTCTTAATCTCAGTGGAGATATTTACTGATAAACAGCTACCTACGCAGCATGTTCATGTCGTTCCTAAATGAGCTTTTATCTCTCTCACCTCACCAAAAATCAGGTTCTTCTGAGGAGTTCCCCATACATTATCCTTTCCCCTGTGTAATTACCTTAACAAGCTCCAGCTGTTTTTATTCTCAGAAGGTTTACTCCCTGATATACAGCTGCCTACCACCTTCGTAAGTGCAGGTCCTAAATGAGCTTTTTTCTCTGTTCCCTCACCACAATCCAGATGCTTTTGTGGAGTTACGAGTACAGTAACCATACCAGGAAGTACTTAATTTATTAAGCTACTGCTTTTCTTAATCTCAGTGGAGATATTTACTGATAAACAGCTACCTACGCAGCATGTTCATGTCGTTCCTAAATGAGCTTTTATCTCTCTCACCTCACCAAAAATCAGATTCTTCTGAGGAGTTCCCCATACATTATCCTTTCCCCTGTGTAATTACCTTAACAAGCTCCAGCTGTTTTTATTCTCAGAAGGTTTACTCCCTGATATACAGCTGCCTACCCCCTTCGTAAGTGCAGGGCCTAAATGAGCTTTTTTCTCTGTTCCCTCACCAGAATCCAGATTCTTTTGGGGAGATAGCAGTACAGTAGCCATACCAGGAAGTACTTAATTTATTAAGCTACTGCTTTTCTTAATCTCAGTGGAGATATTTACTGATAAACAGCTACCTACCTAGCATGTTCATGTCGTCCCTAAATGAGCTTTTATCTCTCTCCCCTCACCACAAATCCGATTCTTCTGAGGAGTTCCCAGTACATTATCCTTTCCCCTGTGTAATTACCTTAACAAGCTCCAGCTGTTTTCATTCTCAGAAGGTTTACTCCCTGATATACAGCTGTCTACCCCCTTCGTAAGTGCAGGTCCTAACTGAGCTTTTTTCTCTGTTCCCTCACCACAATCCAGATTCTTTTGCGGAGTTACCAGTACAGTAACCATACCAGGAAGTACTTAATTTATTAAGCTACTGCTTTTCTTAATCTCAGTGGAGATATTTACTGATAAACAGCTACCTACGCAGCATGTTCATGTCGTTCCTAAATGAGCTTTTATCTCTCTCCCCTCACCACAAATCAGATTCTTCTGAGGAGTTCCCAGTACATTATCCTTTCCCCTGTGTAATTACCTTAACAAGCTCCAGTTGTTTTTATTCTCAGAAGGTTTACTCCCTGATATACAGCTGCCTACCCCCTTCGTAAGTGCAGGTCCTAAATGAGCATATTTCTCTGTTCCCTCACCACAATCCAGATTCTTTTGGGGAGTTAAAAGTACAGTAACCATACCAGGAAGTACTTAATTTATTAAGGTATTGCTTTTCTTAATCTCAGTGGAGATATTTACTGATAAACAGCTACCTACGCAGCATGTTCATGTCGTTCCTAAATGAGCTTTTATCTCTCTCCCCTCACCACAAATCAGATTCTTCTGAGGAGTTCCCAGTACATTATCCTTTCCCCTGTGTAATTACCTTAACAATCGCCACCTGTTTTTATTCTCACAAGGAATACTCCCTGATATACAGCTGCCTACCCCCTTCGTAAGTGCAGGTCCTAAATGAGCTTTTTTCTCTGTTCCCTCACCACAATCCAGATTCTTTTTGGGAGTTACCAGTACAGTAACCATACCAGGAAGTACTTAATTTATTAAGCTTCGGCTTTTCTTAATCGCAGTGGAGATATTTACTGATAAACAGCTACCTACGCAGCATGTTCATGTCGTTCCTAAATGAGCTTTTATCTCTCTCCCCTCACCACAAATCAGATACTTCTGAGGAGTTCCCAGTACATTATCCTTTCCCCTGTGTAATTACCTTAACAAGCTCCAGCTGTTTTTATTCTCAGAAGGTTTACTCCCTGATATACAGCTGCCTACCCCCTTCGTAAGTGCAGGTCCTAAATGAGCTTTTTTCTCTGTTCCCTTACCACAATCCAGATTCTTTTGGGGAGTTACCAGTACAGTAACCATACCAGGAAGTACTTAATTTATTAAGCTACTGCTTTTCTTAATCTCAGTGGAGATATTTACTGATAAACAGCTACGTACGCAGCATGTTCATGTAGTTCCTAAATGAGCTTTTATCTCTCTCCCCTCACCAAAAATCAGATTCTCCTGAGGAGTTCCCAGTACATTATCCTTTCCCCTGTGTAATTACCTTAACAAGCTCCAGCTGTTTTTATTCTCAGAAGGTTTACTCCCTGATATACAGCTGCCTACCCCCTTCGTAAGTGCAGGTCCTAAATGAGCTTTTTTCTCTGTTCCCTCACCACAATCCAGATTCTTTTGGGGTGTTACCAGTACAGTAACCATACCAGGAAGTACTTAATTTATTAAACTACTGCTTTTCTTAATCTCAGTGGAGATATTTACTGATAAACAGCTACGTACCCAGCATGTTCATGTCGTTCCTAAATGAGCTTTTATCTCTAACCCCTCACCACAAATCAGATTCTTCTGAGGAGTTCCCAGTACATTATCCTTTCCCCTGTGTAATTACCTTAACAAGCTCCAGCTGTTTTTATTCTCAGAATGTTTACTCCCTGATATACAGCTGCCTACCCCTTCGTAAGTGCAGGTCCTAAAAGAGCTTTTTTCTCTGTTCCCTCACCACAATCCAGATTCTTTTGGGGAGTTACCAGTACAGTAACCATACAGGAAGTACTTAATTTATTAAGCTACTGCTTTTCTTCATCTCAGTGGAGATATTTACTGATAAACAGCTACCTACGCAGCATGTTCATGTCGTTGCTAAATGAGCTTTTATCTCTCTCCCCTCACCACAAATCAGATTCTTCTGAGGAGTTCCCAGTACATTATCCTTTCCCCTGTGTAATTACCTTAACAAGCTCCAGCTGTTTTTATTCTCAGAAGATTTACTCCCTGATATACCGCTGCCTAACCCTTCATAAGTGCAGGTCCTGAATGAGCTTTTTTCTCTGTTCCCTCATCACAATCCAGATTCTCTTGGGGAGTTACCAGTACAGTAACCATACCAGGAAGTACTTAATCTATTAAGCTACTGCTTTTCTTAATCTCAGTGGAGATATTTACTGATAAACATCTACCTACGCAGCATGTTCATGTCGTTCCTAAATGAGCTTTTATCTCTCTCCCCTCACCACAAATCACATTCTTCTGAGGAGTTCCCAGTACATTATCCTTTCCCCTGTGTAATTACCTTAACAAGCTCCAGCTGTTTTTATTCTCAGAAGGTTTACTCCCTGATATACAGCTGCCTACCCCCTTCGTAAGTGCAGGTCCTAAATGAGCTTTTTTCTCTGTTCCCTCACCACAATCCACATTCTTTTGGGGAGTTACCAGTACAGTAACTATACCAGGAAGTACTTAATTTATTAAGCTACTGCTTTTCTTAATCTCAGTGGAGATATTTACTGATAAACAGCTACCTACGCAGCATGTTCATGTCGTTCCTAAATGAGCTTTTATCTCTCTCCCCTCACCACAAATCAGATTCTTCTGAGGAGTTCCCAGTACATTATCCTTTCCCCTGTGTAATTACCTTAACAAGCTCCAGCTGTTTTTATTCTAAGAAGGGATACTCCCTGATATACAGCTGCCTACTCCCTTCGTAAATGAAGGTCCTACATGAGCTGTTTTCTCTGTTCCCTCACCACAATCCAGATTCTTTTGGGGAGTTACCAGTACAGTAACCATACCAGGAAGTACTTAATTTATTAAGCTACTGCTTTTCTTAATCTCAGTGGAGATATTTACTGATAAACAGCTACATACGCAGCATGTTCATGTCGTTCTTAAATCAGCTTTTATCTCTCTCCCCTCACCACAAATCAGATTCTTCTGAGGAGTTCCCAGGACTTTATCCTTTCGCCTGTGTTATTACCTTAACAAGCTCCAGCTGTTTTTATTCTCAGAAGGTTTACTCCCTGATATACAGCTGCCTACCCCCTTCGTAAGTGCAGGTCCTAAATGAGCTTTTTTCTCTGTTCCCTCACCACAATCCAGATTCTTTTGGGGAGTTACCAGTATAGTAACCATAACAGGAAGTACTTAATTTATTAAGCAACTGCTTTTCTTAATCTCAGTGGAGATATTTACTGATAAACAGCTACATACGCAGCATGTTCATGTCGTTCCTAAATGAGCTTTTATCTCTCTCCCCTCACCACAAATCAGATTCTTCTGAGGAGTTCCCAGTACATTATCCTTTCCCCTGTGTAATTACCTTAACAAGCTCCAGCTGTTTTTATTCTCAGAAGGTTTACTCCCTGATATACAGCTGCCTACCCCCTTCGTAAGTGCAGGTCCTAAATGAGCTTTTTTCTCTGTTCCCTTACCACAATCCAGATTCTTTTGGGGAGTTACCAGTACAGTAACCATACCAGGAAGTACTTAATTTATTAAGCTACTGCTTTTCTTAATCTCAGTGGAGATATTTACTGATAAACAGCTACGTACGCAGCATGTTCATGTCGTTCCTAAATGAGCTTTTATCTCTCTCCCCTCACCAAAAATCAGATTCTCCTGAGGAGTTCCCAGTACATTATCCTTTCCCCTGTGTAATTACCTTAACAAGCTCCAGCTGTTTTTATTCTCAGAAGGTTTACTCCCTGATATACAGCTGCCTACCCCCTTCGTAAGTGCAGGTCCTAAATGAGCTTTTTTCTCTGTTCCCTCACCACAATCCAGATTCTTTTGGGGTGTTACCAGTACAGTAACCATACCAGGAAGTACTTAATTTATTAAACTACTGCTTTTCTTAATCTCAGTGGAGATATTTACTGATAAACAGCTACGTACCCAGCATGTTCATGTCGTTCCTAAATGAGCTTTTATCTCTAACCCCTCACCACAAATCAGATTCTTCTGAGGAGTTCCCAGTACATTATCCTTTCCCCTGTGTAATTACCTTAACAAGCTCCAGCTGTTTTTATTCTCAGAATGTTTACTCCCTGATATACAGCTGCCTACCCCTTCGTAAGTGCAGGTCCTAAAAGAGCTTTTTTGTCTGTTCCCTCACCACAATCCAGATTCTTTTGGGGAGTTACCAGTACAGTAACCATACAGGAAGTACTTAATTTATTAAGCTACTGCTTTTCTTCATCTCAGTGGAGATATTTACTGATAAACAGCTACCTACGCAGCATGTTCATGTCGTTGCTAAATGAGCTTTTATCTCTCTCCCCTCACCACAAATCAGATTCTTCTGAGGAGTTCCCAGTACATTATCCTTTCCCCTGTGTAATTACCTTAACAAGCTCCAGCTGTTTTTATTCTCAGAAGATTTACTCCCTGATATACCGCTGCCTAACCCTTCATAAGTGCAGGTCCTGAATGAGCTTTTTTCTCTGTTCCCTCATCACAATCCAGATTCTCTTGGGGAGTTACCAGTACAGTAACCATACCAGGAAGTACTTAATCTATTAAGCTACTGCTTTTCTTAATCTCAGTGGAGATATTTACTGATAAACATCTACCTACGCAGCATGTTCATGTCGTTCCTAAATGAGCTTTTATCTCTCTCCCCTCACCACAAATCACATTCTTCTGAGGAGTTCCCAGTACATTATCCTTTCCCCTGTGTAATTACCTTAACAAGCTCCAGCTGTTTTTATTCTCAGAAGGTTTACTCCCTGATATACAGCTGCCTACCCCCTTCGTAAGTGCAGGTCCTAAATGAGCTTTTTTCTCTGTTCCCTCACCACAATCCACATTCTTTTGGGGAGTTACCAGTACAGTAACTATACCTGGAAGTACTTAATTTATTAAGCTACTGCTTTTCTTAATCTCAGTGGAGATATTTACTGATAAACAGCTACCTACGCAGCATGTTCATGTCGTTCCTAAATGAGCTTTTATCTCTCTCCCCTCACCACAAATCAGATTCTTCTGAGGAGTTCCCAGTACATTATCCTTTCCCCTGTGTAATTACCTTAACAAGCTCCAGCTGTTTTTATTCTAAGAAGGGATACTCCCTGATATACAGCTGCCTACTCCCTTCGTAAATGAAGGTCCTACATGAGCTGTTTTCTCTGTTCCCTCACCACAATCCAGATTCTTTTGGGGAGTTACCAGTACAGTAACCATACCAGGAAGTACTTAATTTATTAAGCTACTGCTTTTCTTAATCTCAGTGGAGATATTTACTGATAAACAGCTACATACGCAGCATGTTCATGTCGTTCTTAAATCAGCTTTTATCTCTCTCCCCTCACCACAAATCAGATTCTTCTGAGGAGTTCCCAGGACTTTATCCTTTCGCCTGTGTTATTACCTTAACAAGCTCCAGCTGTTTTTATTCTCAGAAGGTTTACTCCCTGATATACAGCTGCCTACCCCCTTCGTAAGTGCAGGTCCTAAATGAGCTTTTTTCTCTGTTCCCTCACCACAATCCAGATTCTTTTGGGGAGTTACCAGTATAGTAACCATAACAGGAAGTACTTAATTTATTAAGCAACTGCTTTTCTTAATCTCAGTGGAGATATTTACTGATAAACAGCTACATACGCAGCATGTTCATGTCGTTCCTAAATGAGCTTTTATCTCTCTCCCCTCACCACAAATCAGATTCTTCTGAGGAGTTCCCAGTACTTTATCCTTTCCCCTGTGTAAATACCTTAACAAACTCCAGCTGTTTTTATTCTCAGAAGGTTTACTCCCTGATATACCGGTGCCTACCCCCTTCGTAAGTGCAGGTCCTAAATGAGCTTTATTCTCTATTCCCTCACCACAATCCAGATTCTCTTGGGGAGTTACCAGTACAGTAACCATACCAGGAAGTACTTAACTTATTAAGCTTCTGCTTTTCTTAATCTTAGTGGAGATATTTACTGATAAACAGCTACCTACGCAGCATGTTCATGTCGTTCCTAAATGAGCTTTTATCTCTCTCCCCTCACCACAAATCAGATTCTTCTGAGGAGTTCCCAGTATTTTATCCTTTCCCCTGTGTAATTACCTTAACAAGCTCCAGCTGTTTTTATTCTCAGAAGGTTTACTCCCTGATATACCGCTGCCTACCCCCTTCGTAAGTGCAGGTCCTAAATGAGCTTTTTTCTCTGTTCCCTCACCACAATCCAGATTCTTTTGGGGAGTTACCAGTACAGTAACCATACCAGGAAGTACTTAATTTATTAAGCTACTGCTTTTCTTAATCTCAGTGGAGATATTTACTGATAAACAGCTACCTACGCAGCATGTTCATGTCATTCCTAAATGAGCTTTTATCTCTCCCCCCTCACCACAAATCAGATTCTTCTGAGTAGTTCCCAGTACATTATCCTTTCCCCTGTGTAATTACCTTAAAAAGCTCCAGCTGTTTTTATTCTCAGAAGTTTTACTCCCTGATATACAGCTGCCTACCCCCTTCGTAAGTGCAGGTCCTAAAGGAGCTTTTTTCTCTGTTCCCTCACCACAATCCACATTCTTTTGGGGAGTTACCAGTACAGTAACCATACCAGGAAGTACTTAATTTATTAAGCTAATGCTTTTCTTAATCTCAGTGGAGATATTTACTGATAAACAGCTACGTACGCAGCATGTTCATGTCGTTCCTAAATGAGCTTTTATCTCTCTCCCCTCACCACAAATCAGATTCTTCTGAAGAGTTCCTAGTACATTATCCTTTCCCCTGTGTAATTACCTTAACAAGCTCCAGCTGTTTTTATTCTCAGAAGGTTTACTCCCAGATATACAGCTGCCTACCCCCTTCGTAAGTGCAGGTCCTAAATGAGCTTTTTTCTCTGTTCCCTCACCACAATCCAGATTCTTTTGGGGAGTTACCAGTACAGTAACCATACCAGGAAGTACTTAATTTATTAAGCTTCTGCTTTTCTTAATCTCAGTGGAGATATTTACTGATAAACAGCTACCTACGCAGCATGTTCAAGTCGTTCCTAAATGAGCTTTTATCTCTCTCCCCTCACCACAAATCAGATACTTCTGAGGAGTTCCCAGTACATTATCCTTTCCCCTGTGTAATTACCTTAACAAGCTCCAGCTGTTTTTATTCACAGAAGGTTTACTCCCTGATATACAGCTGCCTACCCCCTTCGTAAGTGCAGGTCCTAAATGAGCTTTTTTCTCTGTTCCCTTACCACAATCCAGATTCTTTTGGGGAGTTACCAGTACAGTAACCGTACCAGGAAGTACTTAATATATTAAGCTACTGCTTTTCTTAATCTCAGTGGAGATATTTACTGATAAACAGCTACCTACGCAGCATGTTCATGTCGTTCCTAAATGAGCTTTTATCTCACTCCCCTCACCACAAATCAGATTCTTCTGAGGAGTTCCCAGTATATTATCCTTTCCCCTGTGTAATTACCTTAACAAGCTCCAGCTGTTTTTATTGTCAGAAGGTTTACTCCCTGATATACAGCTGCCTACCCCCTTCGTAAGTGCAGGTCCTAAATGAGCTTTTTTCTCTGTTCCCTCACCACAATCCAGATTCTTTTGGGGAGTTACCAGTACAGTAACCATACCAGGATTACTTAATTTATTAAGCTACTGCTTTTCTTAATCTCAGTGGAGATATTTACTGATAAACAGCTACCTACGCAGCATGTTCATGTCGTTCCTAAATTAGCTTTTATCTCTCTCCCCTCACCACAAATCAGATTCTTCTGAGGAGTTCCCAGTACATTATCCTTTCCCCTGTGTAATTACCTTAACAAGCTCCAGATGTTTTTATTCTCAGAAGGTTTACTCCCTGATATACAGCTGCCTACCCCCTTCGTAAGAGCAGGTCCTAAATGAGCTTTTTTCTCTGTTCCCTCACCACAATCCAGATTCTTTTGGGGAGTTACCAGTACAATATCCATACCAGGAAGTACTTAAGTTATTACGCTACTGCTTTTCTTAATCTCAGTGGAGATATTTACTGATAAACAGCTACGTATGCAGCATGTTATGTCGTTCCTAAATGAGCTTTTATCTCTCTCCCCTCACCACAAATCAGATTCTTCTGAGGAGTTCCCAGTACATTATCCTTTCCCCTGTGTAATTACCTGAACAAGCTCCAGCTGTTTTTTTTCTCAGAAGGTTAACTCCCTGATATACAGCTGCCTACCCCCTTCGTAAGTGCAGGTCCTAAATGAGCTTTATTCTCTGTTCCCTCACCACAATCCAGATTCTTTTGGGGAGTTACCAGTACAGTAACCATACCAGGAAGTACTTAATTTATTAAGCTACTGCGTTTCTTAATCTCAGTGGAGATATTTACTGATAAACAGCTACGTACGCAGCATGTTCATATCGTTCCTAAAAGAGCTTTTATCTCTCTCCCCTCACGACAAATCAGATTCTTCTGTGCAATTCCCAGTACATTATATTTTCCCCTGTGTAATTACCTTAACAAGCTCCAGCTGTTTTTATTCTCAGAAGGTTTACTCTCTGATATACAGCTGCCTGCCCCCTTCGTAAGTGCCGGTCCAAAATGAGCTTTTTTCTCTCTTCCCTCACCACAATCCAGATTCTTTTGGGGAGTTACCAGTACAGTAACCATACCAGGAAGTACTTAATTTATTAAGCTACTGCTTTTCTTAATCTCAGTGGAGATATTTACTGATAAACAGCTACGTACGCAGCATGTTCATGTCGTTCCTAAATGAGCTTTTTTCTCTGTTCCCTCAAGACAATCCAGATTATTTTGGGAAGTTACCAGTACAGTATCCATCCCAGGAAGTACTCAATTTATTAAGCTACTGCTTTTCTTAATCTCAGTGGAGATATTTACTGATAAACAGCTACCTACGCAGCATGTTCATGTCGTTCCTAAATGAGCTTTTATCTCTCTCCCCTCACCACAAATCAGATTCTTCTGAGGAGTTCCCAGTACATTATCCTTTCCCCTGTGTAATTACCTTAACAAGCTCCAGCTGTTTTTATTCTCAGAAGGTTTACTCCCTGATATACAGCTGCCTACCCCCTTCGTAAGTGCAGGTCCTAATGAGATGTTTTCTCTGTTCCCTCACCACAATCCAGATTCTTTTGGGGAGTTACCAGTACAGTAACCATACCAGGAAGTACTTAATTTATTAAGCTACTGCTTTTCTTAATCTCAGTGGGGATATTTACTGATAAACATCTACCTACGCTGCATGTTCATGTCGTTCCTAAATGAGCTTTTATCTCTCTCCCCGCACCACAAATCAGATTCTTCTGAGGAGTTCCCAGTACATTATCCTTTCCCCTGTGTAATTACCTTAACAAGCTCCAGCTGTTTTTATTCTCAGAAGGTTTACTCCCTGATATACAGCTGCCTACCCCCTTCGTAAGTGCAGGTTCTAAATGAGCTTTTTTCTCTGTTCCCTCACCACAATCCAGATTCTTTTGGGGAGTTACCACTACAGTAACCATACCAGGAAGTACTTAATTTATTAAGCTACTGCTTTTCTTAATCTCAGTGGAGATATTTACTGATAAACATCTACCTACGCAGCATGTTCATGTCGTTCCTAAATGAGCTTTTATCTCTCTCCCCGCACCACAAATCAGATTCTTCTGAGGAGTTCCCAGTACATTATCCTTTCCCCTGTGTAATTACCTTAACAAGCTCCAGCTGTTTTTATTGTCAGAAGGTTTACTCCCTGATATACAGCTGCCTACCCCCTTCGTAAGTGCAGGTCCTAAATGAGCTTTTTTCTCTGTTCCCTCACCACAATCCAGATTATTTTGGGGAGTTAGCAGTACAGTAACCATACCAGGAAGTACTTAATTTATTAAGCTACTGCTTTTCTTAATCTCAGTGGAGATATTTACTGATAAACAGCTACCTACGCAGCATGTTCATGTCGTTCCTAAATGAGCTTTTTTCTCTGTTCCCTCACCACAATCCAGATTCTTTTGGGAAGTTACCAGTACAGTATCCATCCCAGGAAGTACTCAAATTATTAAGCTACTGCTTTTCTTAATCTCAGTGGAGATATTTACTGATAAACAGCTAGGTATGCAGCATGTACATGTCGTTCCTAAATGAGCTTTTATCTCTCTCCCCTCACCACAAATCAGATTCTTCTGAGGAGTTCCCAGTACATTATCCTTTCCCCTCTGTAATTACCTTAACAAGCTCCAGCTGTTTTTATTCTCAGAAGGTTTACTCCCTGATATACAGCTGCCTACCCCCTTCGTAAGTGCAGGTCCTAAATGAGCTTTTTTCTCTGTTCCCTCACCACAATCCAGATTATTTTGGGGAGTTACCAGTACAGAAACCATACCAGGAAGTACTTAATTTATTAAGCTACTGCTTTTCTTAATCTCAGTGGAGATGTTTACTGATAAACAGCTACCTACGCAGCATGTTCATGTCGTTCCTAAATGAGCTTTTTTCTCTGTTCCCTCACCACAATCCAGATTCTTTTGGGAAGTTACCAGTACAGTATCCATCCCAGGAAGTACTCAAATTATTAAGCTACTGCTTTTCTTAATCTCAGTGGAGATATTTACTGATAAACAGCTAGGTATGCAGCATGTACATGTCGTTCCTAAATGAGCTTTTATCTCTCTCCCCTCACCACAAATCAGATACTTCTGAGGAGTTCCCAGTACATTATCCTTTCCCCTGTGTAATTACCTTAACAAGTTCCAGCTGTTTTTATTCTCAGAAGGTTTACTCCCTGATATACAGCTGCCTACACCCTTCGTAAGTGCAGGTCTTAAATGAGCTTTTTTCTCTGTTCCCTTACCACAATCCAGATTCTTTTGGGGAGTTATCAGTACAGTAACCGTACCAGGAAGTACTTAATATATTAAGCTACTGCTTTTCTTAATCTCAGTGGAGATATTTACTGATAAACAGCTACCTACGCAGCATGTTCATGTCGTTCCTAAATGAGCTTTTATCTCACTCCCCCCCACCACAAATCAGATTCTTCTGAGGAGTTCCCAGTACATTATCCTTTCCCCTGTGTAATTACCTTAACAAGCTCCAGCTGTTTTTATTGTCAGAAGGTTTACTCCCTGATATACAGCTGCCTACCCCCTTCGTAAGTGCAGGTCTTAAATGAGCTTTTTTCTCTGTTCCCTCACCACAATCCAGATTCTTTTGGGGAGTTACCAGTACAGTAACCATACCAGGATTACATAATTTATTAAGCTACTGCTTTTCTTAATCTCAGTGGAGATATTTTCTGATAAACAGCTACCTACGCAGCATGTTCATGTCGTTCCTAAATGAGCTTTTATCTCTCTCCCCTCACCACAAATCAGATTCTTCTGAGGAGTTCCCAGTACATTATCCTTTCCCCTGTGTAATTACCTTAACAAGCTCCAGCTGTTTTTATTCTCAGAAGGTTTACTCCCTGATATACAGCTGCCTACCCCCTTCGTAAGAGCAGGTCCTAAATGAGCTTTTTTCTCTGTTCCCTCACCACAATCCAGATTCTTTTGGGGAGTTACCAGTACAGTATCCATACCAGGAAGTACTTAATTTATTACGCTACTGCTTTTCTTAATCTCAGTGGAGATATTTACTGATAAACAGCTACGTATGCAGCATGTTATGTCGTTCCTAAATTAGCTTTTATCTCTCTCCCCTCACCACAAATCAGATTCTTCTGAGGAGTTCCCAGTACATTATCCTTTCCCCTGTGTAATTACCTGAACAAGCTCCAGCTGTTTTTTTTCTCAGAACGTTAACTCCCTGATATACAGCTGCCTACCCCCTTCGTAAGTGCAGGTCCTAAATGAGCTTTATTCTCTGTTCCCTCACCACAATCCAGATTCTTTTGGGGAGTTACCACTACAGTAACCATACCAGGAAGTACTTAATTTATTAAGCTACTGCTTTTCTTAATCTCAGTGGAGATATTTACTGATAAACATCTACCTACGCAGCATGTTCATGTCGTTCCTAAATGAGCTTTTATCTCTCTCCCCGCACCACAAATCAGATTCTTCTGAGGAGTTCCCAGTACATTATCCTTTCCCCTGTGTAATTACCTTAACAAGCTCCAGCTGTTTTTATTCTCAGAAGGTTTACTCCCTGATATACAGCTGCCTACCCCCTTCGTAAGTGCAGGTCCTAAATGAGCTTTTTTCTCTGTTCCCTCACCACAATCCAGATTATTTTGGGGAGTTAGCAGTACAGTAACCATACCAGGAAGTACTTAATTTATTAAGCTACTGCTTTTCTTAATCTCAGTGGAGATATTTACTGATAAACAGCTACCTACGCAGCATGTTCATGTCGTTCCTAAATGAGCTTTTTTCTCTGTTCCCTCACCACAATCCAGATTCTTTTGGGAAGTTACCAGTACAGTATCCATCCCAGGAAGTACTCAAATTATTAAGCTACTGCTTTTCTTAATCTCAGTGGAGATATTTACTGATAAACAGCTAGGTATGCAGCATGTACATGTCGTTCCTAAATGAGCTTTTATCTCTCTCCCCTCACCACAAATCAGATTCTTCTGATGAGTTCCCAGTACATTATCCTTTCCCCTCTGTAATTACCTTAACAAGCTCCAGCTGTTTTTATTCTCAGAAGGTTTACTCCCTGATATACAGCTGCCTACCCCCTTCGTAAGTGCAGGTCCTAAATGAGCTTTTTTCTCTGTTCCCTCACCACAATCCAGATTATTTTGGGGAGTTACCAGTACAGTAACCATACCAGGAAGTACTTAATTTATTAAGCTACTGCTTTTCTTAATCTCAGTGGAGATGTTTACTGATAAACAGCTACCTACGCAGCATGTTCATGTCGTTCCTAAATGAGCTTTTTTCTCTGTTCCCTCACCACAATCCAGATTCTTTTGGGAAGTTACCAGTACAGTATCCATCCCAGGAAGTACTCAAATTATTAAGCTACTGCTTTTCTTAATCTCAGTGGAGATATTTACTGATAAAGAGCTAGGTATGCAGCATGTACATGTCGTTCCTAAATGAGCTTTTATCTCTCTCCCCTCACCACAAATCAGATTCTTCTGAGG
Organism: Perognathus longimembris pacificus; assembly: GCF_023159225.1. Taxonomy (NCBI): domain Eukaryota; kingdom Metazoa; phylum Chordata; class Mammalia; order Rodentia; family Heteromyidae; genus Perognathus; species Perognathus longimembris. The sequence goes on along the minus strand of NW_025959010.1, from coordinate 4,092 downwards.
AGTTCCCAGTACATTATCCTTTCCCCTGTGTAATTACCTTAACAAGCTCCAGCTGTTTTTATTCTCAGAAGGTTTACTCCCTGATATACAGCTGCCTACCCCCTTCGTAAGTGCAGGTCCTAAATGAGCTTTTTTCTCTGTTCCCTCACCACAATCCAGATTCTTTTGGGGAGTTACCAGTACAGTAACCATACCAGGAAGTACTTAATTTATTAAGCTTCTGCTTTTCTTAATCTCAGTGGAGATATTTACTGATAAACAGCTACCTACGCAGCATGTTCAAGTCGTTCCTAAATGAGCTTTTATCTCTCTCCCCTCACCACAAATCAGATACTTCTGAGGAGTTCCCAGTACATTATCCTTTCCCCTGTGTAATTACCTTAACAAGTTCCAGCTGTTTTTATTCTCAGAAGGTTTACTCCCTGATATACAGCTGCCTACCCCCTTCGTAAGTGCAGGTCTTAAATGAGCTTTTTTCTCTGTTCCCTTACCACAATCCAGATTCTTTTGGGGAGTTATCAGTACAGTAACCGTACCAGGAAGTACTTAATATATTAAGCTACTGCTTTTCTTAATCTCAGTGGAGATATTTACTGATAAACAGCTACCTACGCAGCATGTTCATGTCGTTCCTAAATGAGCTTTTATCTCACTCCCCCCACCACAAATCAGATTCTTCTGAGGAGTTCCCAGTACATTATCCTTTCCCCTGTGTAATTACCTTAACAAGCTCCAGCTGTTTTTATTGTCAGAAGGTTTACTCCCTGATATACAGCTGCCTACCCCCTTCGTAAGTGCAGGTCTTAAATGAGCTTTTTTCTCTGTTCCCTCACCACAATCCAGATTCTTTTGGGGAGTTACCAGTACAGTAACCATACCAGGATTACATAATTTATTAAGCTACTGCTTTTCTTAATCTCAGTGGAGATATTTTCTGATAAACAGCTACCTACGCAGCATGTTCATGTCGTTCCTAAATGAGCTTTTATCTCTCTCCCCTCACCACAAATCAGATTCTTCTGAGGAGTTCCCAGTACATTATCCTTTCCCCTGTGTAATTACCTTAACAAGCTCCAGCTGTTTTTATTCTCAGAAGGTTTACTCCCTGATATACAGCTGCCTACCCCCTTCGTAAGAGCAGGTCCTAAATGAGCTTTTTTCTCTGTTCCCTCACCACAATCCAGATTCTTTTGGGGAGTTACCAGTACAGTATCCATACCAGGAAGTACTTAATTTATTACGCTACTGCTTTTCTTAATCTCAGTGGAGATATTTACTGATAAACAGCTACGTATGCAGCATGTTATGTCGTTCCTAAATTAGCTTTTATCTCTCTCCCCTCACCAAAAATCAGATTCTTCTGAGGAGTTCCCAGTACATTATCCTTTCCCCTGTGTAATTACCTTAACAAGCTCCAGCTGTTTTTATTCTCAGAAGGTTTACTCCCTGATATACAGCTGCCTACCCCCTTCGTAAGTGCAGGTCCTAAATGAGCTTTTTCTCTGTTCCCTCACCACAATCCAGATTCTTTTGGGGAGTTACCAGTACAGTAACCATACCAGGAAGTACTTAATTTATTAAGCTACTGCTTTTCTTAATCTCAGTGGAGATATTTACTGATAAACAGCTACCTACGCAGCATGTTCATGTCGTTCTAAATGAGCTTTTATCTCTCTCCCCTCACCACAAATCAGATTCTTCTGAGGAGTTCCCAGTACATTATCCTTTCCCCTGTGTCATTACCTTAACAAGCTCCAGCTGTTTTTATTCTCAGAAGGTTTACTCCCTGATATACAGCTGCCTGCCCCCTTCGTAAGTGCAGGTCCTAAATGAGCTTTTTTCTCTCTTCCCTCACCACAATCCAGATTCTTTTGGGGAGTTACCAGTACAGTAACCATACCAGGAAGTACTTAATTTATTAAGCTACTGCTTTTCTTATCTCAGTGGAGATATTTACTGATAAACAGCTACGTACGCAGCATGTTCATGTCGTTCCTAAATGAGCTTTTTTCTCTGTTCCCTCAAGAAAATCCAGATTATTTTGGGAAGTTACCAGTACAGTATCCATCCCAGGAAGTACTCAATTTATTAAGCTATTGCTTTTCTTAATCTCAGTGGAGATATTTACTGATAAACAGCTACCTACGCAGCATGTTCATGTCGTTCCTAAATGAGCTTTTATCTCTCTCCCCTCACCACAAATCAGATTCTTCTGAGGAGTTCCCAGTACATTATCCTTTCCCCTGTGTAATTACCTTAACAAGCTCCAGCTGTTTTTATTCTCAGAAGGTTTACTCCCTGATATACAGCTGCCTACCCCCTTCATAAGTGCAGGTCTTAAATCAGCTTTTTTCTCTGTTCCCTCACCACAATCCAGATTCTTTTGGGGAGTTACCAGTACAGTAACCATACCAGGAAGTACTTAATTTATTAAGCTACTGCTTTTCTTAATCTCAGTGGAGATATTTACTGATAAACAGCTACCTACGCAGCATGTTCATGTCGTTCCTAAATGAGCTTTTATCTCTCTCCCCTCACCACAAATCAGATTCTTCTGAGGAGTTCCCAGTACATTATACTTTCCCCTGTGTAATTACCTTAACAAGCTCCAGCTGTTTTTATTCTCAGAAGGTTTACTCCCTGATATACAGCTGCCTACCCCCTTCGTAAGTGCAGGTCCTAAATGAGCTTTTTTCTCTGTTCCCTCACCACAATCCAGATTCTTTTGGGGAGTTACCAGTACAGTAACCGTACCAGGAAGTACTTAATATATTAAGCTACTGCTTTTCTTAATCTCAGTGGAGATATTTACTGATAAACAGCTACCTACGCAGCATGTTCATGTCGTTCCTAAATGAGCTTTTATCTCACTCCCCTCACCACAAATCAGATTCTTCTGAGGAGTTCCCAGTACATTATCCTTTCCCCTGTGTAATTACCTTAACAAGCTCCAGCTGTTTTTATTGTCAGAAGGTTTACTCCCTGATATACAGCTGCCTACCCCCTTCGTAAGTGCAGGTCTTAAATGAGCTTTTTTCTCTGTTCCCTCACCCCAATCCAGATTCTTTTGGGGAGTTACCAGTACAGTAACCATACCAGGATTACATAATTTATTAAGCTACTGCTTTTCTTAATCTCAGTGGAGATATTTACAGTTAAACAGCTACCTACGCAGCATGTTCATGTCGTTCCTAAATGAGCTTTTATCTCTCTCCCCTCACGACAAATCAGATTCTTCTGAGGAGTTCCCAGTACATTATCCTTTCCCCTGTGTAATTACCTTAACAAGCTCCAGATGTTTTTATTCTCAGAAGGTTTACTCCCTGATATACAGTTGCCTACCCCCTTCGTAAGAGCAGGTCCTAAATGAGCTTTTTTCTCTGTTCCCTCACCACAATCCAGATTCTTTTGGGGAGTTACCAGTACAGTATCCATACCAGGAAGTACTTAATTTATTACGCTACTGCTTTTCTTAATCTCAGTGGAGATATTTACTGATAAACAGCTACGTATGCAGCATGTTATGTCGTTCCTAAATTAGCTTTTATCTCTCTCCCCTCACCACAAATCAGATTCTTCTGAGGAGTTCCCAGTACATTATCCTTTCCCCTGTGTAATTACCTGAACAAGCTCCAGCTGTTTTTTTTCTCAGAAGGTTAACTCCCTGATATACAGCTGCCTACCCCCTTCGTAAGTGCAGGTCCTAAATGAGCTTTATTCTCTGTTCCCTCACCACAATCCAGATTCTTTTGGGGAGTTACCAGTACAGTAACCATACCAGGAAGTACTTAATTTATTAAGCTACTGCGTTTCTTAATCTCAGTGGAGATATTTACTAATAAACAGCTACGTACGCAGCATGTTCATATCGTTCCTAAATGAGCTTTTATCTCTCTCCCTCACCACAAATCAGATTCTTCTGTGCAGTTCCCAGTACATTATATTTTCCCCTGTGTAATTACCTTAACAAGCTCCAGCTGTTTTTATTCTCAGAAGGTTTACTCCCTGATATACAGCTGCCTGCCCCCTTCGTAAGTGCCGGTCCTAAATGAGCTTTTTTCTCTCTTCCCTCACCACAATCCAGATTCTTTT
>NW_025959009.1:0-29512 GCF_023159225.1 Perognathus longimembris pacificus | reverse complement strand
GGGAGAGAGATAAAAGCTCATTTAGGAAACGACATGAACATGCTGTGTAGGTAGCTGTTTATCAGTAAATATCTCCACTGAGATTAAGAAAAGCAGTAGCTTAATAAATTAAGTACTTCCTGGTATGGTTACTGTACTGGTAACTCCCAAAAGAATCTGGATTGTGGTGAGGGAACAGAGAAAACATCTCATTTAGGACCTGCACTTACGAAGGGGGTAGGCAGCTGTATATCAGGGAGTAAACCTTCTGAGAATAAAAACAGCTGGAGCTTGTTAAGGTAATTACACAGGGGAAAGGATAATGTACTGGGAACTCCTCAGAAGAATCTGATTTGTGGTGAGCGGAGAGAGATAAAAGCTCATTTAGGAACGACATGAACATGCTGCGTAGGTAGCTGTTTATCAGTAAATATCTCCACTGAGATTAAGAAAAGCAGTAGCTTAATAAATTAAGTACTTCCTGGTATGGTTACTGTACTGGTAACTCCCCAAAAGAATCTGGATTGTGGTGAGGGAACAGAGAAAAAAGCTCATTTAGGACCTGCACTTACGAAGGGGGTAGGCAGCTGTATATCAGGGAGTAAACCTTCTGAGAATAAAAACAGCTGGAGCTTGTTAAGGTAATTACACAGGGGAAAGGATAATGTACTGGGAACTCCTCAGAAGAATCTGATTTGTGGTGAGGGGAGAGAGATAAAAGCTCATTTAGGAACGTCATGAACATGCTGCGTAGGTAGGTGTTTATCAGTAAATATCTCCACGGAGATTAAGAAAAGCAGTAGCTTAATAAATTAAGTACTTCCTGGTATGGTTACTGTACTGGTAACTCCCCAAAAGAATCTGGATTGTGGTGAGGGGAACAGAGAAAAAAGCTCATTTAGGACCTGCACTTACGAAGGGGGTAGGCAGCTGTATATCAGGGAGTAAACCTTCTGAGAATAAAAACAGCTGGAGCTTGTTAAGGTAATTACACAGGGGAAAGGATAATGTACTGGGAACTCCTCAGAAGAATCTGATTTGTGGTGAGGGGGAGAGAGATAAAAGCTCATTTAGGAACGACATGAACATGCTGCGTAGGTAGCTGTTTATCAGTAAATATCTCCACTGAGATTAAGAAAAGCAGTAGCTTAATAAATTAAGTACTTCCTGGTATGGTTACTGTACTGGTAACTCCCCAAAAGAATCTGGATTGTGGTGAGGGAACAGAGAAAAAAGCTCATTTAGGACCTGCACTTACGAAGGGTGTAGGCAGCAGTATATCAGGGAGTAAACCTTCTGAGAATAAAAACAGCTGGAGCTTGGTAAGGTAATTACACAGGGGGAAAGGATAATGTACTGGGAACTCCTCAGAAGAATCTGATTTGTGGTGAGGGGAGAGAGATAAAAGCTCATTTAGGAACGACATGAACATGCTGTGTAGGTAGCTGTTTATCAGTAAATATCTCCACTGAGATTAAGAAAAGCAGTAGCTTAATAAATTAAGTACTTCCTGGTATGGTTAGTGTACTGGTAACTCCCCAAAAGAATCTGGATTGTGTTGAGGGAACAGAGAAAACATCTCATTTAGGACCTGCACTTACGAAGGGGGGTAGGCAGCTGTATATCAGGGAGTAAACCTTCTGAGAATAAAAACAGCTGGAGATTGTTAAGGTAATTACACAGGGGAAAGGATAATGTACTGGGAACTCTCAGAAGAATCTGATTTGTGGTGAGGGGGAGAGAGATAAAAGCTCATTTAGGAACGACATGAACATGCTGCGTAGGTAGCTGTTTATCAGTAAATATCTCCACTGAGATTAAGAAAAGCAGTAGCTTAATAAATTAAGTACTTCCTGGTATGGTTACTGTACTGGTAACTCCCCAAAAGAATCTGGATTGTGGTGAGGGAACAGAGAAAAAAGCTCATTTAGGACCTGCACTTACGAAGGGGGTAGGCAGCTGTATATCAGGGAGTAAACCTTCTGAGAATAAAAACAGCTGGAGCTTGGTAAGGTAATTACACAGGGGAAAGGATAATGTACTGGGAACTCCTCAGAAGAATCTGATTTGTGGTGAGGGGAGAGAGATAAAAGCTCATTTATTAACGACATGAACATGCTGCGTAGGTAGCTGTTTATCAGTAAATATCTCCACTGAGATTAAGAAAAGCAGTAGCTTAATAAATTAAGTACTTCCTGGTATGGTTACTGTACTGGTAACTCCCCAAAAGAATCTGGATTGTGGTGAGGGGAACAGAGAAAAACGCTCATTTAGGACCTGCACTTACGAAGGGGGTAGGCAGCTGTATATCAGGGAGTAAACCTTCTGAGAATAAAAACAGCTGGAGCTTGTTAAGGTAATTACACAGGGGAAAGGGATAATGTACTGGGAACTCCTCAGAAGAATCTGATTTGTGGTGAGCGGAGAGAGATAAAAGCTCATTTAGGAACGACATGAACATGCTGCGTAGGTAGCTGTTTATCAGTAAATATCTCCACTGAGATTAAGAAAAGCAGTAGCTTAATAAATTAAGTACTTCCTGGTATGGTTACTGTACTGGTAACTCCCCAAAAGAATCTGGATTGTGGTGAGGGAACAGAGAAAACATCTCATTTAGGACCTGCACTTACAAAGGGGGTAGGCAGCTGTATATCAGGGAGTAAACCTTCTGAGAATAAAAACAGCTGGAGATTGTTAAGGTAATTACACAGGGGAAAGGATAATGTACTGGGAACTCCTCAGAAGAATCTGATTTGTGGTGAGGGGAGAGAGATAAAAGCTCATTTAGGAACGACATGAACATGCTGCGTAGGTAGCTGTTTATCAGTAAATATCTCCACTGAGATTAAGAAAAGCAGTAGCTTAATAAATTAAGTACTTCCTGGTATGGTTACTGTACTGGTAACTCCCCAAAAGAATCTGGATTGTGGTGAGGGAACAGAGAAAAAAGCTCATTTAGGACCTGCACTTACGAAGGGGGTAGGCAGCTGTATATCAGGGAGTAAACCTTCTGAGAATAAAAACAGCTGGAGCTTGTTAAGGTAATTACACAGGGGAAAGGATAATGTACTGGGAACTCCTCAGAAGAATCTGATTTGTGGTGAGGGGAGAGAGATAAAAGCTCATTTAGGAGCGACATGAACATGCTGCGTAGGTAGCTGTTTATCAGTAAATATCTCCACTGAGATTAAGAAAAGCAGTAGCTTAATAAATTAAGTACTTCCTGGTATGGTTACTGTACTGGTAACTCCCAAAAGAATCTGGATTGTGGTGAGGGAACAGAGAAAAAAGCTCATTTAGGACCTGCACTTACGAAGGGGGTAGGCAGCTGTATATCAGGGGAGTAAACCTTCTGAGAATAAAAACAGCTGGAGCTTCAATATAGAACTCCCCTATGACCCAGCAGCCCCACTGTTGGGTATCTATCCAAAAGACCACAAACAAAATCACAGTAATGCCACCAGCACAACAATGTTCATCGCAGCACAGTTTGTCATAGCGAGAAGCTGGAACCAACCCAGATGCCCCTCCATAGATGAATGGATCAGGAAAATGTGGTACATTTACATAATGGAATTTTATGCCTCTATCAGAAAGAATGACATTGTTCCATTTGTAAGGAAATGGAAGGACTTGGAAAAAGTTATACTAAGTGAAGTGAGCCAGACCCAACGAAACATGGACTCTATGGCCTCCCTTATTGGGAATAATTAGTACAGGTTTAGGCAAGCCATAGCAGAGCATCACAAGGCCCAATAGCTATACCCTTAGAAACACATAAGATGATGCTAAGTGAAATGAACTCCATGATATGGAAACAAGTGATATATCACAGTTATAACTACTTTCAACGTCCTATGTGTATGTGTAGTTTCTATTATTGATGATGTTTTGTATCACCTTCCTATGTTTGTACCTACACTATTTCTGTAATCTTATCTGAGTATATTGGAAACCGTGTTTACTGGTATTGGAAGTAGGAAATTCAAAGGGAATACCAAATTCGAGAGACACAGGGTAAAAAAAGAGAAATAACTACAAAAGCAATACTTGTAAAACTGTTTGCTGTAAGTGAACTGAACAACTGGGGGGGGAGGGAAAAGGAGGAGGGAGGGGGGCATGAGGGACAAGGCAACAAACAGTACAAGAAATGTATCCAATGCCCAACGTATGACACTGTAACCTCTCTGTACGTCAGTTTGATAATAAATATTTGAGAAAAAAAACAAAAAAAACAAAAAAAAAACAGCTGGAGCTTGTTAAGGTAATTACACAGGGGAAAGGATAATGTACTGGGAACTCCTCAGAAGAATCTGATTTGTGGTGAGGGGAGAGAGAGAAATGCTCATTTAGGAACGACATGAACATGCTGCGTACGTAGCTGTTTATCAGTAAATATCTCCACTGAGATTAAGAAAAGCAGTAGCTTAATAAATTAAGTACTTCCTGGTATGGTTACGGTACTGGTAACTCCCCAAAAGAAACTTTATTGTGGTGAGGGGAACAGAGAAAAGAGCTCATTTAGGACCTGCACTTACGAAGGGGGTAGGCAGCTGTATATCAGGGAGTAAACCTTCTGAGAATAAAAACAGCTGGAGCTTGTTAAGGTAATTACACAGGGGAAAGGATAATGTACTGGGAACTCCTCAGAAGAATCTGATTTACGTGAGGGGGAGAGCGATAAAAGCTCATTTAGGAACGACATGAACATGCTGCGTAGGTAGCTGTGTATCAGTAAATATCTCCACTGAGATTAAAAAAAGCAGTAGCTTAATAAATTAAGTACTTCCCTGGTATGGTTACTGTACTGGTAACTCCCCAAAACTATCTGGATTGTGGTGAGGGAACAGAGAAAAAAGCTCATTTAGGACCTGCACTTACGAAGGGGGTAGGCAGTTGTATATCAGGGAGTAAACCTTCTGAGAATAAAAACAGCTGGAGCTTGTTAAGGTAATTACACAAGGGAAAGGATAATGTACTGGGAACTCCTCAGAAAAATCTGATTTGTGGGTGAGGGGAGAGAGATAATAGCTCATTTAGGAAGGACATGAACATGCTGTATACGTAGCTGTTTATCCGTAAATATCTCCACTGAGATTAAGAAAAGCAGCAGCTTAATAAATTAAGTACTTCCTGGTATGGATACTGTACTGGTAACTCCCCAAAAGAATCTGGATTGTGGTGAGGGAACAGAGAAAAAAGCTCATTTATGAACGATATGAACATTCTGCATAGGTAGCTGATTATCAGTAAATATCTATACTGAGATTAAGAAAAGCAGTAGCTTAATAAATTAAGTACTTCCTGGTATGGTTACTGTACTGGTAACTCCCCAAAGAATCCGGATTTTTGTGAGGGAACAGAGAAAAAAGCTCATTTAGGACCGGGACTTACGAAGGGTGTAGGCAGCTGTATATCAGGGAGTAAACCTTCTGAGAATAAAAACAGCTGGAGCTTGTTAAGGTAATTACACAGGGGAAAGGATAATGTACTGGGAACTCCTCAGAAGAATCTGATTAGTGGTGAGGGGAGAGAGATAAAAGCTCATTTAGGAACGACATGTACATGCTGCATACGTAGCTGTTTATCAGTAAATATCTCCACTGAGATTAAGAAAAGCAGTAGCTTAATAAATTAAGTACTTCCTGGTATGGATATTGTACTGGTAACTCCCCAAAAGAATCTGGATTGTGGTGAGGGAACAGAGAAAAAAGCTCATTTAGGAACGATATGAACATTCTGCATAGGTAGCTGTTTATCAGTAAATATCTATACTGAGATTAAGAAAAGCAGTAGCTTAATAAATTAAGTACTTCCTGGTATGGTTACTGTACTGGTAACTCCCCAAAGAATCCGGATTTTTGTGAGGGAACAGAGAAAAAAGCTCATTTAGGACCGGCACTTACGAAGGGTGTAGGCAGCTGTATATCAGGGAGTAAACCTTCTGAGAATAAAAACAGCTGGAGCTTGTTCAGCTAATTACACAGGGGAAAGGATAATGTACTGGGAACTCCTCAGAAGAATCTGATTTGTGGTGACCGGAGAGTGATAAAAGCTCATTTAGGAACGACATGAACATGCTGCGTAGGTAGTTGTTTATCAGTAAATATCTCCACTGAGATTAAAAAAAGCAGTAGCTTAATAAATTAAGTACTTCCTGGTATGGTTACTGTACTGGTAACTCCCCAAAAGAATCTGGATTGTGGTGAGGAACAGAGAAAAAAGCTCATTTAGGACCTGCACTTACGAAGGGGGTAGGCTGTTGTATATCAGGGAGTAAACCTTCTGAGAATAAAAACAGCTGGAGCTTGTTAAGGTAATTACACAGGGGAAAGGATAATGTACTGGGAAATCCTCAGAAGAATCTGATTTGTGATGAGGGGAGAGAGATAAAAGCTCATTTAGGAACGACATGAACATGCTGCGTACGTAGCTCTTTATCAGTAAATATCTCCACTGAGATTAAGAAAAGCAGTAGCTTAATAAATTAAGTACTTCCTGGTATGGTTACTGTACTGGTATCTCCCCAAATGAATCTGGATTGTGGTGAGGGAACAGAGAAAAAAGCTCATTTAGGACCTGCACTTACGAAGGGGGTAGGCAGCTGTATATCAGGGAGTAAACCTTCTGAGAATAAAAACAGCTGGAGCTTGTTAAGGTAATTACACAGGGGAAAGGATAATGTACTGGGAAATCCTCAGAAGAATCTGATTTGTGATGAAGGGAGAGAGATAAAAGCTCATTTAGGAACGACATGAACATGCTGCGTAGGTAGCTGTTTATAAGTAAATATCTCCAGTGAGATTAAGAAAAGCAGTAGCTTAATAAATTAAGTACTTCCTGGTATGGTTACTGTACTGGTAACTCCCCAAAAGAATCTGGATTGTGGTGAGGGAACAGAGAAAAAAGCTCATTTAGGACCTGCACTTACGAAGGGGGTAGGCAGCTGTATATCAGGGAGTATCGCTTCTGAGAATAAAAACAGCTGGAGCTTGTTAAGGTAATTACACAGGGGAAAGGATAATGTACTGGGAACTCCTCAGAAGAATCTGATTTGTGGTGAGGGGAGAGAGATAAAAGCTCATTTAGGAACGACATGAACATGCTGCATACGTAGCTGTTTATCCGTAAATATCTCCACTGAGATTAAGAAAAGCAGCAGCTTAATAAATTAAGTACTTCCTGGTATGGATACTGTACTGGTAACTCCCAAAAGAATCTGGATTGTGGTGAGGGAACAGAGAAAAAAGCTCATTTAGGAACGACATGAACATGCTGCGTAGGTAGCTGTTTATCAGTAAATATCTCCACTGAGATTAAGAAAAGCAGTAGCTTAATAAATTAAGTACTTCCTGGTATGGTTACTGTACTGTTAACTCCCAAAAAGAATCTGGATTGTGGTGAGGGAACAGAGAAAAAAGCTCATTTAGGACCTGCACTTACGAAGGGGGTAGGCAGCAGCTGTATATCAGGGAGTAAACCCTTCTGAGAACAAAAACAGCTGGAGCTTGTTAAGGTAATTACAAAGGGGGAAAGGATAATGTACTGGGAAATCCTCAGAAGAATCTGATTTGTGATGAGGGGAGAGAGATAAAAGCTCATTTAGGAACGACATGAACATGCTGCTTATGTAGCTGTTTATCAGTAAATATCTCCACTGAGATTATGAGAAGCAGTAGCTTAATAAATTAAGTACTTCCTGGTATGGTTAATGAACTGGTAACTCCCCAAAAGAATCTGGATTGTGGTGAGGGAACAGAGAAAAAAGCTCATTTAGGACCTGCACTTACGAAGGGGGTAGGCAGCTGTATATCAGGGAGTAAACCTTCTGAGAATAAAAACAGCTGGAGCTTGTTAAGGTAATTACACAAGGAAAGAATAATGTAATGGGAAATCCTCAGAAGAATCTGATTTGTGGTGAGGGGAGAGAGATAAAAGCTCATTTAGGAACGACATGAACATGCTGCGTAGATACCTGTTTATCAGTAAATATCTCCACTGAGATTAAGAAAAGCAGTAGCTTAATAAATTAAGTACTTCCTGGTATGGTTACTGTACTGGTAACTCCCCCAAAAGAATCTGGATTGTGGTGAGGGAACAGAGAAAAAAGCTCATTTAGGACCTGCCCTTCCGAAGGGGGTAGGCAGCTGTATATCAGGGAGTAAACCTTCTGAGAATAAAAACAGCTGGAGCTTCTTAAGGGAATTACACGGTGGAAAGGATAATGTACTGGGAACTCCTCAGAAGAATCTGATTTGTGGGAGGGGAGAGAAATAAAAGCTCATTTAGGAACGACATGAACATGCTGCTTATGTAGCTGTTTATCAGTACATATCTCCACTGAGATTAAGAGAAGCAGTAGCTTAATAAATTAAGTACTTCCTGGTATGGTTAATGTACTGGTAACTCCCCAAAAGAATCTGGATTGTCGTGAGGGAACAGAGAAAAAGCTCATTTAGGACCTGCACTTACGAAGGGGGTAGGCAGCTGTATATCAGAGAGTAAACCTTCTGAGAATAAAAACAGCTGGAGCTTGTTAAGGTAATTACACAGGGGAAAGGATAATGTACTGGGAACTCCTCAGAAGAATCTGATTTGTGGTGAGGGGAGAGAGATAAAAGCTCATTTAGGAACGACATGAACATGCTGCGTAGGTAGCTGTTTATCAGTAAATATCTCCACTGAGATTAAGAAAAGCAGTAGCTTAATAAATAAGTACTTCCTGGTATGGTTACTGTACTGGTAACTCCCCAAAAGAATCTGGATTGTGGTGAGGGAACAGAGAAAAAAGCTCATTTAGGACCTGCCCTTACGAAGGGGGTAGGCAGCTGTATATCAGGGAGTAAACCTTCTGAGAATAAAAACAGCTGGAGCTTCTTAAGGTAATTACACGGTGGAAAGGATAATGTACTGGGAACTCCTCAGAAGAATCTGATTTGTGGTGAGGGGAGAGAAATAAAAGCTCATTTAGGAACGACATGAACATGCTGCTTATGTAGCTGTTTATCAGTACATATCTACACTGAGATTAAGAGAAGCAGTAGCTTAATAAATTAAGTACTTCCTGGTATGGTTACTGTACTGGTAAATCCCCAAAAGATCTGGATTGTGGTGAGGGAACAGAGAAAAAAGCTCATTTAGGACCTGCACTTACGAAGGGGGTAGGCAACTGTATATCAGAGAGTAAACCTTCTGAGAATAAAAACAGCTGGAGCTTGTTAAGGTAATTACACAGGGGAAAGGATAATGTACTGGGAACTCTTCAGAAGAATCTGATTTGTGGTGAGGGGAGAGAGATAAAAGCTCATTTAGGAACGACATGAACATGCTGCGTAGGTAGCTGTTTATCAGTAAATATCTCCACTGAGATTAAGAAAAGCAGTAGCTTAATAAATTAAGTACTTCTGGTATGGTTACTGTACTGGTAACTCCCCAAAAGTATCTGGATTGTGCTGAGGAAACAGAGAAAAAAAGCTCATTTAGGACCTGCACTTACGAAGGGGGTAGGCAGCTGTTTATCAGGGAGTAAACCTTCTGAGAATAAAAACAGCTGGAGCTTGTTAAGGTAATTACACAGGGGAAAGGATAATGTACTGGGAACTCTTCAGAAGAATCTGAATTGTGGTGAGGGGAGAGAGATAAAGCTCATTTAGGAACGACATGAACATGCTGTGTAGGTAGCTGTTTATCAGTAAATATCTCCACTGAGATAAAGAAAAGCAGTAGCTTAATAAATTAAGTCCTTCCAGGTATGGTTACTGTACTGGTAACTCCCCAAAAGAATCTGGATTGTGGTGAGGGAACAGAGGAAAACAGCTCATTTAGGACCTGCACTTACGAAGGGTGTAGGCAGCTGTATATCAGGGAGTAAACCTTCTGAGAATAAAAACAGCTGGAGCTTGTTAAGGTAATTACACAGGGGAAAGAATAATGTACTGGGAACTCCTCAGAAGAATCTGATTTGTGGTGAGGGGAGAGAGATAAAAGCTCATTCAGGAACGACATGAACATGCCTGCGTAGGTAGCTGTTTATCAGTAAATATCTCCACTGAGATTAAGAAAAGCAGTAGCTTAATAAATTAAGTACTTCCTGGTATGGTTACTGTACTGGTAACTCCCCAAAAGAATCTGGATTGTGGTGAGGGAACATAGAAAAAAGCTCATTTAGGACCTGCACTTACGAAGGGGGTAGGCAGCTGTATATCAGGGAGTAAACCTTCTGAGAATAAAAACAGCTGAGCTTGTTAAGGTAATTACACGGTGGAAAGGATAATGTACTGGGAACTCCACAGAAGAATCTGATTTGTGGTGAGGGGAGAGAGATAAAAGCTCATTTAGGAACGACATGAACATGCTGCGTAGGTAGCTGTTTATCAGTAAATATCTCCACTGAGATTAAGAAAAGCAGTAGCTTAATAAATTAAGTACTTCCTGGTATGGTTAATGTACTGGTAACTCCCCAAAAGGATCTGGATTGTGGTGAGGGAACAGAGAAAAAAGCTCATTTAGGACCTGCACTTACGAAGGGGGTAGGCAGCTGTATATCAGGGAGTAAACCTTCTGAGAATAAAAACAGCTGGAGCTTGTTAAGGTAATTACACAGGGGAAAGGATAATGTACTGGGAACTCCTCAGAAGAATCTGATTTGTGGGTGAGGGGAGCGAGATATAAGCTCATTTATGAACGACATGAACATGCTGCGTAGGTAGCTGTTTATCAGTAAATATCTCCACTAGATTAAGAAAAGCAGTAGCTTAATAAATTAAGTACTTCCTGGTATGGTTACTGTACTGGTCACTCCCCCAAAAGAATCTGGATTGTGGTGAGGGAACAGAGAAAACATCTCATTTAGGACCTGCACTTACGAATGGGGTAGGCAGCTGTATATCAGGGAGTAAACCTTCTGAGAATAAAACAGCTGTGCTTGTTAAGGTAATTACACAGGGGACAGGATAATGTACTGGACCTCCTCAGAAGAATCTGATTTGTGGTGAGGGGAGAGAGATAAAAGCTCATTTAGGAACGACATGAAACATGTTGCGTAGGTAGCTGTTTATCAGTAAATATCTCCACTGAGATTAAGAAAAGCAGTAGCTTAATAAATTAAGTACTTCCTGCTATGGATCCTGTACTGGTAACTCCCCAAAAGAATCTGGATTGTGGTGAGGGAACAGAGAAAAAAAGCTCATTTAGGACCTGCACTTACGAAGGGGGTAGGCAGCTGTATATCAGGGAGTAAACCTTCTGAAAATAAAAACAAGCTGGAGCTTGTAAAGTAATTACACAGGGGAAAGGATAATGTACTGGGAACTCCTCAGAAGAATCTGATTTGTGATGAGGGGAGAGAGATAAAAGCTCATTTAGAACGACATGAACATGCTGCGTAGGTAGCTGTTCATCAGTAAATATCTCCACTGAGATTAAGAAAAGCAGTACCTTAATAAATTAAGTACTTCCTGGTATGGTTACTGTACTGGTAACTCCCCAAAAGAATCTGGATTGTGGTCAGGGAACAGAGAAAACATCTCATTTAGGACCTGCACTTACGAAGGGGGTAGGCAGCAGTATATCAGGGAGTAAACCTTCTGAGAATAAAAACAGCTGGAGCTTGTTAAGTTAATTACACAGGGGAAAGGATAATGTACTGGGAACTCCTCAGACGAATCTGATTTCTGGTGAGGGGAGAGAGAGATAAAAGCTTCATTTAGGAACGACATGAACATGCTGCGTAGGTTGCTGTTTATCAGAAACATCTCCACTGAGATTAAGAAAAGCAGTAGCTTAATAAATTAAGTACTTCCTGGTATGGTTACTGTATTGGTAACTCCCGAAAAGAATCTGGATTGTGGTCAGGGAACAGAGAAAACAGCTCATTTAGGACATGCACTTACGAAGGGGGGTAGGCAGCTGTATATCAGGGAGTAAACCTTCTGAGAATAAAAACAGCTGGAGCTTGTTAAGGTAATTACACAGGGGAAAGGATAATGTACTGGGAACTCCTCAGAAGAATCTGATTTGTGATGAGGGGAGAGAGATAAAAGCTCATTTAGGATCCACATGAACATGCTGCCAAGGTAGCTGTTTATCAGTAAATATCTCCACTGAGATTAAGAAAAGCAGTAGCTTAATAAATTAAGTACTTCCTCCTATGGATTCTGTACTGGTAACTACCCAAAGAATCTGGATTGTGGTGAGGGAACAGAGAAAAAAGCTCATTTAGGACATGCACTTACGAAGGGGGTAGGCAGCAGTATATCAGGGAGTAAACTTCTGAGAATAAAAACAGCTGGAGCTTGTTAAGGTAATTACACAGGGGAAAGGATAATGTACTGGGAACTCCTCAGAAGAATCTGATTTGTGGTGAGGGGAGAGAGATAAAAGCTCATTTAGGAACGACATGAACATGCTGCGTAGGTAGCTGTTTATCAGTAAATATCTCCACTGAGATTAAGAAAAGCAGTAGCTTAATAAATTAAGTAATTCCTGCTATGGATACTGTACTGGTAACTCCCCAAAAGAATCTGGATTGTGGTGAGGGAACAGAGAAAAAAGCTCATTTAGGACTGCACTTACGAAGGGGGTAGGCAGCTGTATATCAGGGAGTAAACCTCCTGAGTATAAAAACGGCTGGAGCTTGTTAAGGTAATTACACAGGGGAAAGGATAATGTACTGGGAACTCCTCAGAAGAATCTGATTTGGGGTGAGGGGAGAGAGATAAAAGCTCATTTAGGACGACATGAACATGCTGCGTAGGTAGCTGTTTATCAGTAAATATCTCCACTGAGATTAAGAAAAGCAGTAGCTTAATAAATTAAGTACTTCCTGGTATGGTTACTGTACTGGTAACTCCCCAAAAGAATCTGGATTGTGGTGAGGGAACAGAGAAAAAAGCTCATTTAGGACCTGCACTCACGAAGGGGGTAGGCAGCTGTATATCAGGGAGTAAACCTTCTGAGAATAAAAACAGCTGGAGCTTGTTAAGGTAATTACACAGGGGAAAGGAAAATGTACTGGGAACTCCTCACAAGAATCTGATTTGTGGTGACGGGAGAGAGATAAAAGCTCATTTAGGAACGACATGTACATGCTGCGTAGGTAGCTCTTTATCAGTAAATATCTCCACTGAGATTAAGAAAAGCAGTAGCTTAATAAATTAAGTACTTCCTGGTATGGTTACTGTACTGGTAACTCCCCAAAAGAATTCGGATTGTGGTGAGGAAACAGAGAAAAAAGCTCATTTAGGACCTTCACTTACGAAGGGGGTAGGCAGCTGTATATCAGGGAGTAAACCTCCTGAGAATAAAAACAGCTGGAGCTTGTTAAGGTAATTACACAGGGGAAAGGATAATGTACTGGGAACTCCTCAGAAGAATCTGATTTGTGGTGAGGGGAGAGAGATAAATGCTCATTTAAGAACGACATGAACATGCTGCGTAGGTAGCTGTTTATCAGTAAATATCTCCACTGAGATTAAAAAGAGCAGTAGATTAATAAATTAAGTACTTCCTGTATGGTTACTGTACTGGTAACTCCCCAAAAGAATATGGATTGTGGTGAGGGAACAGAGAAAAAAGCTCATTTAGGACCTGCACTTACGAAGGGGGTAGGCAACTGTATATCAGGGAGTAAACCTTCCGAGAATAAAAACAGCTGAAGCTTGTTAAGGTAATTCCACAGGGGAAAGGATAACGTACTGGGAACTCCTCAGAAGAATCTGATTTGTGGTGAGGGGAGAGAGATAAAAGCTCATTTAGGAACGACATGAACATGCTGCGTACGTAGCTGTTTATCAGTAAATATCTCCACTGAGATTAAGAAAAGCAGTAGCTTAATAAATTAAGTACTTCCTGGTATGGTTACTGTACTGTAACTCCCCAAAAAAATCTGGATTGTGGTGAGGGAACAGAAAAAAAGCTCATTTAGGACCTGCACTTACGAAGGGGGTAGGCAGCTGTATATCAGGGAGTAAACCTTCTGAAAATAAAAACAGCTGGAGCTTGTTAAGGTAATTACACAGGGGAAAGGATCATGTACTGGGAACTCCTCAGAAGAATCTGATTTGTGGTGAGGGGGAGAGAGATAAAAGCACATTTAGGATCGACATGAACATGCTGCCAAGGTAGCTGTTTATCAGTAAATATCTCCACTGAGATTAAGAAAAGCAGTAGCTTAATAAATTAAGTACTTCCTGCTATGGATACTGTACTGGTAACTCCCCAAAAGAATCTGGATTGTGGTGAGGGAACAGAGAAAAAAGCTCATTTAGGACCTGCACTTACGAAGGGGGTAGGCAGCAGTATATGAGGGAGTAAAACTTCTGAGAATAAAAACAGCTGGAGCTTGTTAAGGTAATTACACAGGGGACAGGATAATGTACTGGGAACTCCTCAGAAGAATCTGATTTGTGGTGAGGGGAGAGAGATAAAAGCTCATTTAGGAACGACATGAACATGCTGCGTAGGTAGCTGTTTATCAGTAAATATCTCCACTGAGATTAAGAAAAGCAGTAGCGTAATAATTAAGTACTTCCTGGTATGGATACTGTACTGGTAACTCCCCAAAAGAATCTGGATTGTGGTGAGGGAACAGAGAAAAAAGCTCATTTAAGACTGCTCTTACGAAGGGGGTAGGCAGCTGTATATCAGGGAGTAAACCTTCTGAGAATAAAAACATCTGGAGCTTGTTAAGGTAATTACACATGGGAAAGGATAATGTACTGGGAACTCCTCAGAAGAATCTGATTTGTGGTGAGGGGAGAGAGATAAAAGCTCATTTAGGAACGACATGAACATGCTGCGTAGGTAGCTGTTTATCAGTAAATATCTCCACTGAGATTAAGAAAAGCAGTAGCTTAATAAATTAAGTACTTCCTGGTATGGTTACTGTACTGTAACTCCCCAAAAGAATCTGGATTGTGGTGAGGAACAGAGAAAATAGCTCATTAAGACCTGCACTTACGAAGGGGGTAGGAAGCTGTATATCAGGGAGTAAACCTTCTGAGAATAAAACAGCTGGAGCTTGTTAAGGTAATTACACAGGGAAAGGATAATGTAGTGAGAACTCCTCAGAAAAATCTGATTTGTCGTGAGGGGAGAGAGATAAAAGCTCATTTAGGATCCACATGTACATGCTGCCAAGGTAGCTGTTTATCAGTAAATATCTCCACTGAGATTAAGAAAAGCAGTAGCTTAATAAATTAATTACTTCCTGCTATGGATACTGTACTGGTAACTCCCCAAAAGAATCTGATTGTGGTGAGGGAACAGAGAAAAAAGCTCATTTAGGACCTGCACTTACGAAGGGGGGTAGGCAGCTGTATATCAGGGAGGTAAACCTCCTGAGTATAAAAACGGCTGGAGCTTGTTAAGGTAATTACACAGGGGAAAGGATAATGTACTGGGAACTCCTCAGAAGAATCTGATTTGTGGTGAGGGGAGAGAGATAAAAGCTCATTTAGGAACGACATGAACATGCTGCTTATGTAGCTGTTTATCAGTACATATCTACACTGAGATTAAGAGAAGCAGTAGCTTAATAAATTAAGTACTTCCTGGTATGGTTACTGTACTGGTAAATCCCCAAAAGAATCTGGACTGTGGTGAGGAACAGAGAAAAAAGCTCATTTAGGACCTGCACTTACGAAGGGGGTAGGCAAGCTGTATATCAGAGAGTAAACCTTCTGAGAATAAAAACAGCTGGAGCTTGTTAAGGTAATTACACAGGGAAAGGATAATGTACTGGGAACTCTTCAGAAGAATCTGATTTGTGGTGAGGGGAGAGAGATAAAAGCTCATTTAGGGACGACATGAACATGCTGCGTAGGTAGCTGTTTATCAGTAAATATCTCCACTGAGATTAAGAAAAGCAGTAGCTTAATAAATTAAGTACTTCTGGTATGGTTACTGTACTGGTAACTCCCCAAAAGTATCTGGATTGTGCTGAGGAAACAGAGAAAAAAGCTCATTTAGGACCTGCACTTACGAAGGGGGTAGGCAGCTGTTTATCAGGGAGTAAACCTTCTGAGAATAAAAACAGCTGGAGCTTGTTAAGGTAATTACACAGGGGAAAGGATAATGTACTGGGAACTCTTCAGAAGAATCTGAATTGTGGTGAGGGGAGAGAGATAAAAGCTCATTTAGGAACGACATGATCATGCTGTGTAGGTAGCTGTTTATCAGTAAATATCTCCACTGAGATAAAGAAAAGCAGTAGCTTAATAAATTAAGTCCTTCCAGGTATGGTTACTGTACTGGTAACTCCCCCAAAAGAATCTGGATTGTGGTGAGGGAACAGAGAAAACAGCTCATTTAGGACCTGCACTTACGAAGGGTGTAGGCAGCTGTATATCAGGGAGTAAACCTTCTGAGAATAAAAACAGCTGGAGCTTGTTAAGGTAATTACACAGGGAAAGAATAATGTACTGGGAACTCCTCAGAAGAATCTGATTTGTGATGAGGGGAGAGAGATAAAAGCTCATTTAGGATCCACATGAACATGCTGCCAAGGTAGCTGTTATCAGTAAATATCTCCACTGAGATTAAGAAAAGCAGTAGCTTAATAAATTAAGTACTTCCTCCTATGGATTCTGTACTGGTAACTACCAAAGAATCTGGATTGTGGGTGAGGAACAGAGAAAAAGCTCATTTAGGACATGCACTTACGAAGGGGGTAGGCAGCAGTATATCAGGGAGTAAAACTTCTGAGAATAAAAACAGCTGGAGCTTGTTAAGGTAATTACACAGGGGAAAGGATAATGTACTGGGAACTCCTCAGAAGAATCTGATTTGTGGTGAGGGAGAGAGATAAAAGCTCATTTAGGAACGACATGAACATGCTGCGTAGGTAGCTGTTTATCAGTAAATATCTCCACTGAGATTAAGAAAAGCAGTAGCTTAATAAATTAAGTAATTCCTGCTATGGATACTGTACTGGTAACTCCCAAAAGAATCTGGATTGTGGTGAGGGAACAGAGAAAAAAGCTCATTTAGGACCTGCACTTACGAAGGGGGTAGGCAGCTGTATATCAGGGAGTAAACCTCCTGAGTATAAAAACGGCTGGAGCTTGTTAA
Source organism: Perognathus longimembris pacificus (assembly GCF_023159225.1). Taxonomy (NCBI): domain Eukaryota; kingdom Metazoa; phylum Chordata; class Mammalia; order Rodentia; family Heteromyidae; genus Perognathus; species Perognathus longimembris. Next base: position 12,463 of record NW_025959009.1, on the reverse strand, counting down.
GGTAATTACACAGGGGAAAGGATAATGTACTGGGAACTCCTCAGAAGAATCTGATTTGGGGTGAGGGGAGAGAGATAAAAGCTCATTTAGGAACGACATGAACATGCTGCGTAGGTAGCTGTTTATCAGTAAATATCTCCACTGAGATTAAGAAAAGCAGTAGCTTAATAAATTAAGTACTTCCTGGTATGGTTACTGTACTGGTAACTCCCCAAAAGAATCTGGATTGTGGTGAGGGAACAGAGAAAAAAGCTCATTTAGGACCTGCACTCACGAAGGGGGTAGGCAGCTGTATATCAGGAGTAAACCTTCTGAGAATAAAAACAGCTGGAGCTTGTTAAGGTAATTACACAGGGGAAAGGAAAATGTACTGGGAACTCCTCACAAGAATCTGATTTGTGGTGACGGGAGAGAGATAAAAGCTCATTTAGGAACGACATGTACATGCTGCGTAGGTAGCTCTTTATCAGTAAATATCTCCACTGAGATTAAGAAAAGCAGTAGCTTAATAAATTAAGTACTTCCTGGTATGGTTACTGTACTGGTAACTCCCCAAAAGAATCTGGATTGTGGTGAGGAAACAGAGAAAAAAGCTCATTTAGGACCTTCACTTACGAAGGGGGTAGGCAGCTGTATATCAGGGAGTAAACCTCCTGAGAATAAAAACAGCTGGAGCTTGTTAAGGTAATTACACAGGGGAAAGGATAATGTACTGGGAACTCCTCAGAAGAATCTGATTTGTGGTGAGGGGAGAGAGATAAATGCTCATTTAAGAACGACATGAACATGCTGCGTAGGTAGCTGTTTATCAGTAAATATCTCCACTGAGATTAAAAAGAGCAGTAGATTAATAAATTAAGTACTTCCTGGTATGGTTACTGTACTGGTAACTCCCCAAAAGAATATGGATTGTGGTGAGGGAACAGAGAAAAAAGCTCATTTAGGACCTGCACTTACGAAGGGGGTAGGCAACTGTATATCAGGGAGTAAACCTTCCGAGAATAAAAACAGCTGAAGCTTGTTAAGGTAATTCCACAGGGGAAAGGATAACGTACTGGGAACTCCTCAGAAGAATCTGATTTGTGGTGAGGGGAGAGAGATAAAAGCTCATTTAGGAACGACATGAACATGCTGCGTACGTAGCTGTTTATCAGTAAATATCTCCACTGAGATTAAGAAAAGCAGTAGCTTAATAAATTAAGTACTCCTGGTATGGTTACTGTACTGTAACTCCCCAAAAAAATCTGGATTGTGGTGAGGGAACAGAAAAAAAGCTCATTTAGGACCTGCACTTACGAAGGGGTAGGCAGCTGTATATCAGGGAGTAAACCTTCTGAAATAAAAACAGCTGGAGCTTGTTAAGGTAATTACACAGGGGAAAGGATCATGTACTGGGAACTCCTCAGAAGAATCTGATTTGTGGTGAGGGGAGAGAGATAAAAGCACATTTAGGATCGACATGAACATGCTGCCAAGGTAGCTGTTTATCAGTAAATATCTCCACTGAGATTAAGAAAAGCAGTAGCTTAATAAATTAAGTACTTCCTGCTATGGATACTGTACTGGTAACTCCCAAAAGAATCTGGATTGTGGTGAGGGAACAGAGAAAAAAGCTCATTTAGGACCTGCACTTACGAAGGGGGTAGGCAGCAGTATATGAGGGAGTAAAACTTCTGAGAATAAAAACAGCTGGAGCTTGTTAAGGTAATTACACAGGGGACAGGATAATGTACTGGGAACTCCTCAGAAGAATCTGATTTGTGGTGAGGGAGAGAGATAAAAGCTCATTTAGGAACGACATGAACATGCTGCGTAGGTAGCTGTTTATCAGTAAATATCTCCACTGAGATTAAGAAAAGCAGTAGCGTAATAAATTAAGTACTTCCTGGTATGGATACTGTACTGGTAACTCCCCAAAAGAATCTGGATTGTGGTGAGGGAACAGAGAAAAAAGCTCATTTAAGACCTGCTCTTACGAAGGGGGTAGGCAGCTGTATATCAGGGAGTAAACCCTTCTGAGAATAAAAACATCGGGAGCTTGTTAAGGTAATTACACATGGGAAAGGATAATGTACTGGGAACTCCTCAGAAGAATCTGATTTGTGGTGAGGGGAGAGAGATAAAAGCTCATTTAGGAACGACATGAACATGCTGCGTAGGTAGCTGTTTATCAGTAAATATCTCCACTGAGATTAAGAAAAGCAGTAGCTTAATAAATTAAGTACTTCCTGGTATGGTTACTGTACTGTAACTCCCCAAAAGAATCTGGATTGTGGTGAGGGAACAGAGAAAATAGCTCATTAAGACCTGCACTTACGAAGGGGGTAGGAAGCTGTATATCAGGGAGTAAACCTTCTGAGAATAAAACAGCTGGAGCTTGTTAAGGTAATTACACAGGGGAAAGGATAATGTAGTGAGAACTCCTCAGAAAAATCTGATTTGTGGTGAGGGGGAGAGAGATAAAAGCTCATTTAGGATCCACATGTACATGCTGCCAAGGTAGCTGTTTATCAGTAAATACCTCCACTGAGATTAAGAAAAGCAGTAGCTTAATAAATTAAGTACTTCCTGCTATGGATACTGTACTGGTAACTCCCCAAAAGAATCTGGATTGTGGTGAGGGAACAGAGAAAAAAGCTCATTTAGGACCTGCACTTACGAAGGGGGTAGGCAGCTGTATATCAGGGAGTAAACCTCCTGAGTATAAAAACGGCTGGAGCTTGTTAAGGTAATTACACAGGGGAAAGGATAATGTACTGGGAACTCCTCAGAAGAATCTGATTTGTGGTGAGGGGAGAGAGATAAAAGCTCATTTAGGAACGACATGAACATGCTGCTTATGTAGCTGTTTATCAGTACATATCTACACTGAGATTAAGAGAAGCAGTAGCTTAATAAATTAAGTACTTCCTGGTATGGTTACTGTACTGGTAAATCCCCAAAAGAATCTGGACTGTGGTGAGGGAACAGAGAAAAAAGCTCATTTAGGACCTGCACTTACGAAGGGGGTAGGCAGCTGTATATCAGAGAGTAAACCTTCTGAGAATAAAAACAGCTGGAGCTTGTTAAGGTAATTACACAGGGGAAAGGATAATGTACTGGGAACTCTTCAGAAAAATCTGATTTGTGGTGAGGGGAGAGAGATAAAAGCTCATTTAGGAACGACATGAACATGCTGCGTAGGTAGCTGTTTATCAGTAAATATCTCCACTGAGATTAAGAAAAGCAGTAGCTTAATAAATTAAGTACTTCTGGTATGGTTACTGTACTGGTAACTCCCCAAAAGTATCTGGATTGTGCTGAGGAAACAGAGAAAAAAGCTCATTTAGGACCTGCACTTACGAAGGGGGTAGGCAGCTGTTTATCAGGGAGTAAACCTTCTGAGAATAAAAACAGCTGGAGCTTGTTAAGGTAATTACACAGGGGAAAGGATAATGTACTGGGAACTCTCAGAAGAATCTGAATTGTGGTGAGGGGAGAGAGATAAAAGCTCATTTAGGAATGACATGATCATGCTGTGTAGGTAGCTGTTTATCAGTAAATATCTCCACTGAGATAAAGAAAAGCAGTAGCTTAATAAATTAAGTCCTTCCAGGTATGGTTACTGTACTGGTAACTCCCCAAAAGAATCTGGATTGTGGTGAGGGAACAGAGAAAACAGCTCATTTAGGACCTGCACTTACGAAGGGTGTAGGCAGTTGTATATCAGGGAGTAAACCTTCTGAGAATAAAAACAGCTGGAGCTTGTTAAGGTAATTACACAGGGGAAAGAATAATGTACTGGAACTCCTCAGAAGAATCTGATTTGTGGTGAGGGGAGAGAGATAAAAGCTCATTCAGGAACGACATGAACATGCTGCGTAGGTAGCTGTTTATCAGTAAATATCTCCACTGAGATTAAGAAAAGCAGTAGCTTAATAAATTAAGTACTTCCTGGTATGGTTACTGTACTGGTAACTCCCCAAAAGAATCTGGATTGTGGTGAGGGAACATAGAAAAAAGCTCATTTAGGACCTGCACTTACGAAGGGGGTAGGCAGCTGTATATCAGGGAGTAAACCTTCTGAGAATAAAAACAGCTGGAGCTTGTTAAGGTAATTACACGGTGGAAAGGATAATGTACTGGGAACTCCACAGAAGAATCTGATTTGTGGTGAGGGGAGAGAGATACAAGCTCATTTAGGAACGACATGAACATGCTGCGTAGGTAGCTGTTTATCAGTAAATATCTCCACTGAGATTAAGAAAGCAGTAGCTTAATAAATTAAGTACTTCCTGGTATGGTTAATGTACTGGTAACTCCCCAAAAGGATCTGGATTGTGGTGAGGGAACAGAGAAAAAAGCTCATTTAGGACCTGCACTTACGAAGGGGGTAGCAGCTGTATATCAGGGAGTAAACCTTCTGAGAATAAAAACAGCTGGAGCTTGTTAAGGTAATTACACAGGGTAAAGGATAATGTACTGGGAACTCCTCAGAAGAATCTGATTTGTGGTGAGGGGAGCGAGATAAAAGCTCATTTATGAACGACATGAACATGCTGCGTAGGTAGCTGTTTATCAGTAAATATCTCCACTAAGATTAAGAAAAGCAGTAGCTTAATAAATTAAGTACTTCCTGGTATGGTTACTGTACTGGTCACTCCCCAAAAGAATCTGGATTGTGGTGAGGGAACAGAGAAAACATCTCATTTAGGACCTGCACTTACGAATGGGGTAGGCAGCTGTATATCAGGGAGTAAACCTTCTGAGAATAAAAACAGCTGGTGCTTGTTAAGGTAATTACACAGGGGACAGGATAATGTACTGGGACCTCCTCAGAAGAATCTGATTTGTGGTGAGGGGAGAGAGATAAAAGCCTCATTTAGGAACGACATGAACATGTTGCGTAGGTAGCTGTTTATCAGTAAATATCTCCACTGAGATTAAGAAAAGCAGTAGCTTAATAAATTAAGTACTTCCTGCTATGGATCCTGTACTGGTAACTCCCAAAAGAATCTGGATTGTGGTGAGGGAACAGAGAAAAAAGCTCATTTAGGACCTGCACTTACGAAGGGGGTAGGCAGCTGTATATCAGGGAGTAAACCTTCTGAAAATAAAAACAGCTGGAGCTTGTTAAAGTAATTACACAGGGGAAAGGATAATGTACTGGGAACTCCTCAGAAGAATCTGATTTGTGATGAGGGGAGAGAGATAAAAGCTCATTTAGGAACGACATGAACATGCTGCGTAGGTAGCTGTTCATCAGTAAATATCTCCACTGAGATTAAGAAAAGCAGTACCTTAATAATTAAGTACTTCCTGGTATGGTTACTGTACTGGTAACTCCCCAAAAGAATCTGGATTGTGGTCAGGGAACAGAGAAAAAAGCTCATTTAGGACCTGCACTTACGAAGGGGGTAGGCAGCAGTATATCAGGGAGTAAACCTTCTGAGAATAAAAACAGCTGGAGCTTGTTAAGTTAATTACACAGGGGAAAGGATAATGTACTGGGAACTCCTCAGACGAATCTGATTTCTGGTGAGGGGAGAGAGATAAAAGCTCATTTAGGAACGACATGAACATGCTGCGTAGGTTGCTGTTTATCAGAAATATCTCCACTGAGATTAAGAAAAGCAGTAGCTTAATAAATTAAGTACTTCCTGGTATGGTTACTGTATTGGTAACTCCCGAAAAGAATCTGGATTGTGGTCAGGGAACAGAGAAAAAAGCTCATTTAGGACATGCACTTACGAAGGGGATAGGCAGCTGTATATCAGGGAGTAAACCTTCTGAGAATAAAAACAGCTGGAGCTTGTTAAGGTAATTACACAGGGAAAAGGATAATGTACTGGGAACTCCTCAGAAGAATCTGATTTGTGATGAGGGGAGAGAGATAAAAGCTCATTTAGGATCCACATGAACATGCTGCAAGGTAGCTGTTTATCAGTAAATATCTCCACTGAGATTAAGAAAAGCAGTAGCTTAATAAATTAAGTACTTCCTCCTATGGATTCTGTACTGGTAACTACCCAAAGAATCTGGATTGTGGTGAGGGAACAGAGAAAAAAGCTCATTTAGGACATGCACTTACGAAGGGGGTAGGCAGCAGTATATCAGGGAGTAAAACTTCTGAGAATAAAAACAGCTGGAGCTTGTTAAGGTAATTACACAGGGGAAAGGATAATGTACTGGGAACTCCCTCAGAAGAATCTGATTTGTGGTGAGGGGAGAGAGATAAAAGCTCATTTAGGAACGACATGAACATGCTGCGTAGGTAGCTGTTTATCAGTAAATATCTCCACTGAGATTAAGAAAAGCAGTAGCTTAATAAATTAAGTAATTCCTGCTATGGATACTGTACTGGTAACTCCCCAAAAGAATCTGGATTGTGGTGAGGGAACAGAGAAAAAAGCTCATTTAGGACCTGCACTTACGAAGGGGGTAGGCAGCTGTATATCAGGGAGTAAACCTCCTGAGTATAAAAACGGCTGGAGCTTGTTAAGGTAATTACACAGGGGAAAGGATAATGTACTGGGAACTCCTCAGAAGAATCTGATTTGGGTGAGGGGAGAGAGATAAAAGCTCATTTAGGAACGACATGAACATGTTGCGTAGGTAGCTGTTTATCAGTAAATATCTCCACTGAGATTAAGAAAAGCAGTAGCTTAATAAATTAAGTACTTCCTGGTATGGTTACTGTACTGGTAACTCCCCAAAAGAATCTGGATTGTGGTGAGGGAACAGAGAAAAAAGCTCATTTAGGACCTGCACTCACGAAGGGGGGTAGGCAGCTGTATATCAGGGAGTAAACCTTCTGAGAATAAAAACAGCTGGAGCTTGTTAAGGTAATTACACAGGGGAAAGGAAAATGTACTGGGAACTCCTCACAAGAATCTGATTTGTGGTGACGGGAGAGAGATAAAAGCTCATTTAGGAACGACATGTACATGCTGCGTAGGTAGCTCTTTATCAGTAAATATCTCCACTGAGATTAAGAAAAGCAGTAGCTTAATAAATTAAGTACTTCCTGGGTATGGTTACTGTACTGGTAACTCCCCAAAAGAATCTGGATTGTGGTGAGGAAACAGAGAAAAAAGCTCATTTAGGACCTTCACTTACGAAGGGGGTAGGCAGCTGTATATCAGGGAGTAAACCTCCTGAGAATAAAAACAGCTGGAGCTTGTTAAGGTAATTACACAGGGGAAAGGATAATGTACTGGAACTCCTCAGAAGAATCTGATTTGTGGTGAGGGGAGAGAGATAAATGCTCATTTAAGAACGACATGAACATGCTGCGTAGGTAGCTGTTTATCAGTAAATATCTCCACTGAGATTAAAAAGAGCAGTAGATTAATAAATTAAGTACTTCCTGGTATGGTTACTGTACTGGTAACTCCCCAAAAGAATATGGATTGTGGTGAGGGAACAGAGAAAAAAGCTCATTTAGGACCTGCACTTACGAAGGGGGGTAGGCAACTGTATATCAGGGAGTAAACCTTCCGAGAATAAAAACAGCTGAAGCTTGTTAAGGTAATTCCACAGGGGAAAGGATAACGTACTGGGAACTCCTCAGAAGAATCTGATTTGTGGTGAGGGGAGAGAGATAAAAGCTCATTTAGGAACGACATGAACATGCTGCGTACGTAGCTGTTTATCAGTAAATATCTCCACTGAGATTAAGAAAAGCAGTAGCTTAATAAATTAAGTACTTCCTGGTATGGTTACTGTACTGTAACTCCCAAAAAAATCTGGATTGTGGTGAGGGAACAGAAAAAAAGCTCATTTAGGGACCTGCACTTACGAAGGGGGTAGGCAGCTGTATATCAGGGAGTAAACCTTCTGAGAATAAAAACAGCTGGAGCTTGTTAAGGTAATTACACAGGGGAAAGAATAATGTACTGGGAACTCCTCAGAAGAATCTGATTTGTGGTGAGGGGAGAGAGATAAAAGCTCATTCAGGAACGACATGAACATGCTGCGTAGGTAGCTGTTTATCAGTAAATATCTCCACTGAGATTAAGAAAAGCAGTAGCTTAATAAATTAAGTACTTCCTGGTATGGTTACTGTACTGGTAACTCCCCAAAAGAATCTGGATTGTGGTGAGGGAACATAGAAAAAAGCTCATTTAGGACCTGCACTTACGAAGGGGGTAGGCAGCTGTATATCAGGGAGTAAACCTTCTGAGAATAAAAACAGCTGGAGCTTGTTAAGGTAATTACACGGTGGAAAGGATAATGTACTGGGAACTCCACAGAAGAATCTGATTTGTGGTGAGGGGAGAGAGATACAAGCTCATTTAGGAACGACATGAACATGCTGCGTAGGTAGCTGTTTATCAGTAAATATCTCCACTGAGATTAAGAAAAGCAGTAGCTTAATAAATTAAGTACTTCTGGTATGGTTAATGTACTGGTAACTCCCCAAAAGGATCTGGATTGTGGTGAGGGAACAGAGAAAAAAGCTCATTTAGGACTGCACTTACGAAGGGGGTAGGCAGCTGTATATCAGGGAGTAAACCTTCTGAGAATAAAAACAGCTGGAGCTTGTTAAGGTAATTACACAGGGTAAAGGATAATGTACTGGGAACTCCTCAGAAGAATCTGATTTGTGGTGAGGGGAGCGAGATAAAAGCTCATTTATGAACGACATGAACATGCTGCGTAGGTAGCTGTTTATCAGTAAATATCTCCACTAAGATTAAGAAAAGCAGTAGCTTAATAAATTAAGTACTTCCTGGTATGGTTACTGTACTGTCACTCCCCAAAAGAATCTGATTGTGGTGAGGGAACAGAGAAAACATCTCATTTAGGACCTGCACTTACGAATGGGGTAGGCAGCTGTATATCAGGGAGTAAACCTTCTGAGAATAAAAACAGCTGGTGCTTGTTAAGGTAATTACACAGGGGACAGGATAATGTACTGGGACCTCCTCAGAAGAATCTGATTTGTGGTGAGGGGAGAGAGATAAAAGCTCATTTAGGAACGACATGAACATGTTGCGTAGGTAGCTGTTTATCAGTAAATATCTCCACTGAGATTAAGAAAAGCAGTAGCTTAATAAATTAAGTACTTCCTGCTATGGATCCTGTACTGGTAACTCCCCAAAAGAATCTGGATTGTGGTGAGGGAACAGAGAAAAAAGCTCATTTAGACCTGCACTTACGAAGGGGGTAGGCAGCTGTATATCAGGGAGTAAACCTTCTGAAAATAAAAACAGCTGGAGCTTGTTAAAGTAATTACACAGGGGAAAGGATAATGTACTGGGAACTCCTCAGAAGAATCTGATTTGTGATGAGGGGAGAGAGATAAAAGCTCATTTAGGAACGACATGAACATGCTGCGTAGGTAGCTGTTCATCAGTAAATATCTCCACTGAGATTAAGAAAAGCAGTACCTTAATAAATTAAGTACTTCCTGGTATGGTTACTGTACTGGTAACTCCCCAAAAGAATCTGGATTGTGGTCAGGGAACAGAGAAAAAAGCTCATTTAGGACCTGCACTTACGAAGGGGGTAGGCAGCAGTATATCAGGGAGTAAACCTTCTGAGAATAAAAACAGCTGGAGCTTGTTAAGTTAATTACACAGGGGAAAGGATAATGTACTGGGAACTCCTCAGACGAATCTGATTTCTGGTGAGGGGAGAGAGATAAAAGCTCATTTAGGAACGACATGAACATGCTGCGTAGTTGCTGTTTATCAGAAATATCTCCACTGAGATTAAGAAAAGCAGTAGCTTAATAAATTAAGTACTTCCTGGTATGGTTACTGTATTGGTAACTCCCGAAAAGAATCTGGATTGTGGTCAGGGAACAGAGAAAAAAGCTCATTTAGGACATGCACTTACGAAGGGGGTAGGCAGCTGTATATCAGGGAGTAAACCTTCTGAGAATAAAAACAGCTGGAGCTTGTTAAGGTAATTACACAGGGAAAAGGATAATGTACTGGGAACTCCTCAGAAGAATCTGATTTGTGATGAGGGGAGAGAGATAAAAGCTCATTTAGGATCCACATGAACATGCTGCCAAGGTAGCTGTTTATCAGTAAATATCTCCACTGAGATTAAGAAAAGCAGTAGCTTAATAAATTAAGTACTTCCTCCTATGGATTCTGTACTGGTAACTACCCAAAGAATCTGGATTGTGGTGAGGGAACAGAGAAAAAAGCTCATTTAGGACATGCACTTACGAAGGGGGTAGGCAGCAGTATATCAGGGAGTAAAACTTCTGAGAATAAAAACAGCTGGAGCTTGTTAAGGTAATTACACAGGGGAAAGGATAATGTACTGGGAACTCCTCAGAAGAATCTGATTTGTGGTGAGGGAGAGAGATAAAAGCTCATTTAGAACGACATGAACATGCTGCGTAGGTAGCTGTTTATCAGTAAATATCTCCACTGAGATTAAGAAAAGCAGTAGCTTAATAAATTAAGTAATTCCTGCTATGGATACTGTACTGGTAACTCCCCAAAAGAATCTGGATTGTGGTGAGGGAACAGAGAAAAAAGCTCATTTAGGACCTGCACTTACGAAGGGGGTAGGCAGCTGTATATCAGGGAGTAAACCTCCTGAGTATAAAAACGGCTGGAGCTTGTTAAGGTAATTACAGGGGAAAGGATAATGTACTGGGAACTCCTCAGAAGAATCTGATTTGGGGTGAGGGGAGAGAGATAAAAGCTCATTTAGGAACGACATGAACATGCTGCGTAGGTAGCTGTTTATCAGTAAATATCTCCACTGAGATTAAGAAAAGCAGTAGCTTAATAAATTAAGTACTTCCTGGTATGGTTACTGTACTGGTAACTCCCCAAAAGAATCTGGATTGTGGTGAGGGAACAGAGAAAAAAGCTCATTTAGGACCTGCACTCACGAAGGGGGTAGGCAGCTGTATATCAGGGAGTAAACCTTCTGAGAATAAAAACAGCTGGAGCTTGTTAAGGTAATTACACAGGGGAAAGGAAAATGTACTGGGAACTCCTCACAAGAATCTGATTTGTGGTGACGGGAGAGAGATAAAAGCTCATTTAGGAACGACATGTACATGCTGCGTAGGTAGCTCTTTATCAGTAAATATCTCCACTGAGATTAAGAAAAGCAGTAGCTTAATAAATTAAGTACTTCCTGGTATGGTTACTGTACTGGTAACTCCCCAAAAGAATCTGGATTGTGGTGAGGAAACAGAGAAAAAAGCTCATTTAGGACCTTCACTTACGAAGGGGGTAGGCAGCTGTATATCAGGGAGTAAACCTCCTGAGAATAAAAACAGCTGGAGCTTGTTAAGGGTAATTACACAGGGGAAAGGATAATGTACTGGGAACTCCTCAGAAGAATCTGATTTGTGGTGAGGGGAGAGAGATAAATGCTCATTTAAGAACGACATGAACATGCTGCGTAGGTAGCTGTTTATCAGTAAATATCTCCACTGAGATTAAAAAGAGCAGTAGATTAATAAATTAAGTACTTCCTGGTATGGTTACTGTACTGGTAACTCCCAAAAGAATCTGGATTGTGGTGAGGGAACAGAGAAAAAAGCTCATTTAGGACCTGCACTTACGAAGGGGGTAGGCAACTGTATATCAGGGAGTAAACCTTCCGAGAATAAAAACAGCTGAAGCTTGTTAAGGTAATTCCACAGGGGAAAGGATAACGTACTGGGACTCCTCAGAAGAATCTGATTTGTGGTGAGGGGAGAGAGATAAAAGCTCATTTAGGAACGACATGAACATGCTGCGTACGTAGCTGTTTATCAGTAAATATCTCCACTGAGATTAAGAAAAGCAGTAGCTTAATAAATTAAGTACTTCCTGGTATGGTTACTGTACTGTAACTCCCCAAAAAAATCTGGATTGTGGTGAGGGAACAGAAAAAAAGCTCATTTAGGACCTGCACTTACGAAGGGGGTAGGCAGCTGTATATCAGGGAGTAAACCTTCTGAAAATAAAAACAGCTGGAGCTTGTTAAGGTAATTACACAGGGGAAAGGATCATGTACTGGGAACTCCTCAGAAGAATCTGATTTGTGGTGAGGGGAGAGAGATAAAAGCACATTTAGGATCGACATGAACATGCTGCCAAGGAAGCTGTTTATCAGTAAATATCTCCACTGAGATTAAGAAAAGCAGTAGCTTAATAAATTAAGTACTTCCTGCTATGGATACTGTACTGGTAACTCCCCAAAAGAATCTGGATTGTGGTGAGGGAACAGAGAAAAAAGCTCATTTAGGTCCTGCACTTACGAAGGGGGTAGGCAGCAGTATATGAGGGAGTAAAACTTCTGAGAATAAAAACAGCTGGAGCTTGTTAAGGTAATTACACAGGGGACAGGATAATGTACTGGGAACTCCTCAGAAGATCTGATTTGTGGTGAGGGGAGAGAGATAAAAGCTCATTTAGGAACGACATGAACATGCTGCGTAGGTAGCTGTTTATCAGTAAATATCTCCACTGAGATTAAGAAAAGCAGTAGCGTAATAAATTAAGTACTTCCT
>NW_025959008.1:0-37019 GCF_023159225.1 Perognathus longimembris pacificus | reverse complement strand
ACCATACCAGGAAGTACTTAATTTATTAAGCTACTGCTTTTCTTAATCTCAGTGGAGATATTTACTGATAAACAGCTACCAATGCAGCATTTTCATTTCGTTCCTAAATGAGCTTTTATCACTCTCCCCTCACCACAAATCAGATTCTTCTGAGGAGTTCCCAGTACATTATCCTATCCCCTGTGTAATTACCTTAACAAGCTCCAGCTGTTTTTATTCTCAGAAGGTTTACTCGCTGATATACAGCTGCCTACGCCCTTCGTAAGTGCAGGTCCTAAATGAGCTTTATTCTCTGTTCCCTCACCACAATCCAGATTCTTTTGGGGAGTTACCAGTACAGTAAACATACAAGGAAGTACTTAATTTATTAAGCTACTGCTTTGCTTAATCTCAGTGGAGATATTTACTGATAAACAGCTAACCACGCAGGATGTTCCTTTCGTTCCTAAATGAGCTTTTATCTCTCTCCCTCACCACAAATCACATTCTTCTAAGGAGTTCCAAGTACATTATCCTTTCCCCTGTGTAATTACCTGAAGAAGCTCCAGCTGTCTTTATTCTCAGAAGGGATACTCCCTGATAAACAGCTGCCTACCCTCTCGTAAGTGCAGGCCCTAATTGAGCTTTATTCTCTGTTCCCTCACCACAATCCAGATTCTTTTGGGGAATTACCAGTACAGTAACCATACCAGGAAGTACTTAAATTATTAAGCTACTGCTTTTCTTAATCTCAGTGGAGATATTTACTGATAAACAGATACCTACGCAGCATGTTCATGTCGTTCTAAATGAGCTTTTATCTCTCTCCCTCCCCACAAATCAGATTCTTCTGAGGAGTTCCCAGTACATTATCCTTTCCCCTGTGTAATTACCTCAACAAGCTCCAGCTGTTTTTATTCTCAGAAGGTTTACTCCCTGATATACAGCTGCCTACCCCCTTCGTAAGTGCAGGTCCTAAATGAGCTTTTTTCTCTGTTCCCTCACCACAATCAAGATTCTTTTGTGGAGTTACCAGTACAGTAACCATACCAGGAAGGACTTAATTTATTAAGCTACTGCTTTTCTTAATCTCAGTGGAGATATTTACTGATAAACAGCTACCTATGCAGCATTTTCATGTCGTTCCTAAATGACCTTTTATCTCTCTCCCCTCACAACAAATCAGATTCTTCTGAGGAGTTCCCAGTACATTATCCTTTCCCTGTGTAATTACCTTAACAAGCTCCTGCTGTTTTTATTCTCAGAAGGGATACTCCTTATATACAGCTGCCTACCCCCTTCGTAAGTGCAGGTCTTAAATGAGCTTTTTTCTCTGTTCCCTCACCACAATCCAGATTCTTTTGGGGAGTTACCAGTACAGTAACCATACCAGGAAGTACTTAATTTATTAAGCTACTGCTTTTCTTAATCTCAGTGGAGATATTTACTGATAAACAGCTTCCTACGCAGCATGTTCATGTCGTTCCTAAATGAGCTTTTGTCTCTCCCCCTCACCACAAATCAGATTCTTCTGAGCAGTTCCCAGTACATTATCCTTTCCCCTGTGTAATTACCTTAACAAGCTCCAGCTGTTTTTATTCTCAGAAGGTTTACTCCCTGATATACAGCTGCCTACCCCCTTCGTAAGTGCAGGTCCTAAATGAGCTTTTTTCTCTGTTCCTCACCACAATCCAGATTCTTTTGGGGAGTTACCAGTACAGTAACCATACCAGGAAGTACTTAATTTATTAAGCTACTGGTTTTCTTAATCTCAGTGGAGATATTTACTGATAAACAGCTACCTACGCAGCATGTTCATGTCGTTCCTAAATGAGCTTTTATCTCTCCCCCTCACCACAAATCAGATTCTTCTGAGGAGTTCCCAGTACATTATCCTTTCCTCTGTGTAATTAGCTTGAATGGAATGGAATGGAGTACAATATTCTAGAATAGAATGGAATGGAATGGAATGGAATGGAGTAGATCATAGAGTAAAATAGAATGGAGTAGAATATTCTAGAATAGAATAGAATAGAAGGGAATGGAATTGTGTAGAATACTAGAATATAATAGATTAGAGTAGAATATTCGAGAATAGAATAGAATGGAGTAGAATATTCTAGAATAGAATAGAATAGAATGGAATGGAGTAGGATATTCTAGAATAGAATACAATAGATTGGAGTAGAATATTCTAGAATAGAATACAATAGAATGGAGTGGAATATTCTAGAATAGAATAAAATAGAATGAAGTAGAATATTCTAGAAAAGAATAGAGCAGAATAGAATGGAGTAGAATATTCCAGAGTAGAATGGATTATAATGGAGTAGAATATACCAGAATATTCTAGAATAGAATAGAATAGAATGGAGTAGAATATTCTAGAATAGAATAGAATGGAGTAGAATATTCAAGAATAGATTAGAATATAATGGAGTAGAGTATTCCTGAATAGAATAGAATGGACTGGATTAGAATATTGCAGAATAGAATAGAATGGAATGGAGTAGAATATTCTAGAATAGAATAGAATAGGAGTAGAATATTCTAGAATAGAGTGGAATGGAATTGAATGGAGTAGAATATTCTAGAATTGAATAGAATAGAATAGCAGTATAATATTCTAGAATACAATGGAATGGAATGTAGTAGGATATTCTAGAATTAAAGAGAATCAAATAGAATAGAATAGAATTGAATGGAATGGGGTAGAATATTCTGGAATCAAATCGAATAAAGTAGAATGGAGTAGAATATTCTAGAATAAAATGGAATCAAATCGAATCGAATAGATTGAATCGAAACGAATAGAATAAAATAGAATCGAGTAGAATATTCTAGAATAGAATTGAATACAATGGAGTAGAATATTCCAGAATATTCTAGAATAGAATGGAATAGAATAGAATAGAATGGAGTAGAATATTCTTGATTAGAATAGATTGGAGTAAAATATTCTCGAACAGAATAGAAGGGAGTAGAATATTCTAGAATAGAACAGAATGGAGTAGAATATTCCAGAATAGAATAAAACGGAATTGAGTAATATATTCTAGAATAGAATAGAATAGAATGCAATGGATTAGAATGTTCTAGAATAGAATATAATAGAATAGAGTAGACTATTCTAGAATCGAATGGAATGGAATGGAATGGAATCGAGTAGAATATTCTAGAATAGAATAGAATATAGTAGAATACTCTAGAATAGAGTAGAATGGAGAACAATATTCTGCAATAGAATAGAATCGAGTAGAGCGGCGTAGAATAGTCTAGAAAAGAATAGAATAAAATAGAATGGATTAGAATATTCTTGAATAGATTCGAATATAATGGAGTAGGATATTCTAGACTAGAATGGAATAGAATAGAATACAACGGAATAGAATATTCTAGAATTGTAGGGAATAGATTGGAGTAGGATATTCTAGAATAGAATGGAATAGAATAGAATAAAATGGAGTACAATATTCTAGAATAGATTGGAATAGAATGGAGTAGAGAATTCCAGAATATCCTAGAATACAAAGGAATAGAATAGAGTAAAATATTCTAGAATAGAATGGAATAGAGTGGAGTAGAGTATTCCAGAATATCCTAGAATAGAATGGAATAGTATAGAATACAATAAAGTAGAACATTCTAGAATAGAATGGAATGGAGTAGAATATTGTAAAATAGAATAGAGTAGAATAGAATAGAAGAATGGAGTAGAATAATCTAGAATAGAATAGAATAGAATGGAATGGAATGGAGTAGAATATTCTAGAATAGAATATATTGGGGTAGAATATTCTAGAAGAGAATAGAATAGAATAGATTGGAGTAGAATATTCTAGAATAGAATAGAATAGAATGGAACAGAATAGAATAGGATTAGAATATTCTAGAATAGAATAGGATTTAGTAGAATATTCTAGAATAGAATAGAATAGAATGGAATGGTGTAGAATATTCTAGAATTTTATAGAATGGAGTAGAATATGCTAGAATAGAATAGAATGGAGTAGAATATTATAAAATAGAATGGAGTAGAGTGGAGTAGAATATTCTAGAATAGAATTGAATAGAATAGAATGGAGTAGAATATTCTAGAATAGAATCGCATAGAATGCAGTAGGATATTCTAGAATAGAATGGAATAGAATGGAGTAGGATCTTCTAGAATAGGATGGAATAGAATAGAATGGAGTACAATATTCTAGAATAGAATGGAATAGAATGGAGTAGAATATTCCAGAATATCCTAGAATAGAATGGAATAGAATAGAATAGAATGGAGTAGAATATTCTAGAATAGTATAGAATGAGTAGAGTATTCTAAAATAGAATAGAGTAGAATAGAATAGAAGAATGGAGTCGAATATTCTAGAATAGAATCGAATACAGTAGAATGGAGTAGAATATTTCAGAATAGAATAGAATGGACTGGAGTAGAATAATCCAGAAGTGGATAGAAAGGAATGAGGTAGAATATTCTAGAATAGAATGGAATAGAATATTCTAGAATAGAATAGAATATAATAGAATAGCAGTAGAATATTCTAGAATAAAATGGAATGGAATGGAATTAAATGGAGTACAATATTCTAGATTAGAATATGTTGGAGTAGAATATTCTAGAATAGAATAGAATGGAGTAGAATATTCCAGAATAGCATACAATGGAATGGCGTAGAATATTCTAAAATAGAATAGAAGGGAGTAGAATGGACTATAATATTCTAGAATAGAGGAGCATAGAATACAATGGAGTAGAATATTCTAGAATAGAATGGAATAGCATGGAGTAGGATATTATAGAATAGAAGGTAATCAAATAGAATAGAATAGAATAGAATTCAATGTAGCAGAGTATTCTGGAATCGAATCGAATAGAGCAGAATGGAGTAGAATATTATATAATAAAATGGAATCAAATCAAATCGAATAGAATAGAGTAGAATAGAGTAGAATGGAGTAAAATATTCTAGAATAGAATGGAGTAGAATATTCTAGAATAAAATAGAATAGAATTGAGTAGGATAATCTAGAATAGAGTAGAATATAATAGAATGGAGTAGAACTTGCTAGAACAGAATAGAATGGAATAGAATGGAGTCGCATATTCCAGAATATTCTAGAATAGAATAGAAGAATAGAATGGAATGGAGTAGAATATTCTATAATAGAGTGGAATAGAATTGAGTAGGTTATTTTAGAATAGAATGGAGTAGAATATTCTAGAATAGAATGGAATATAATGGAGTAGAATATTCCAGAATATCCTAGAATAGAATAGAATGGAGTAGATTATTCCAGAATAGAATAGAATGGAATGGAGTAGAATATTCAAGAATAGAAGAGAATAGAATTGAGTAGAATATTCTACAATAGAATAAAATAGAATAGGTGTAGAATATTCTAGAATAGAATGGAATGGAATAAAAGGGAATGGAGTAGAACATTCTAGAATCGAATACAATGAAGTAGAATATTCCAGAATAGAATAGAGTAGAGTAGAATGGAGGAGAATATTCTAGAATAGAATAAAATAAAATTCAATGGAGTAGAATATTCTAGAATAGAATGTAATAGAATGGTGTAGGATATTCTAGAATACAAGAGAATGAAATAGAATAGAATTGAATAGAATTGAATCGAGTACAATATAGTGGAATCGAATCGAATATAGTAGAATGGAGTAGAATATTGTAGAATAAAATGGAATCAAATCGAATCGAATAGAATCGAATCGAATCAAAGAGTATAGAATGGAGTAGAATATTTTGGAATAGAATGGAATAGAATGGAGTAGAATATTACAGAATATTCTAGAATAGAATGGAATAGAATAGAATAGAATGGAGTAGAATATTCTAGAATAGAATAGATTGGAGTAGAATATTCCAGAATAGAACAGAATAGAATCTAATGGAGTAGGATATTCTAGAATAGAAGAGAAGATAATAGAATGGATTAGAATATTCTAGAATAGAATAGATTGGAGTAGAATATTCTAGAATATTCTAGAATAGAATTGAATGGAGTAGAATATTCTAGAATAGAGTGGACTGGAGTAGAATATTCTAGAATAGAATAGAATAGAATAGAATAGAAAATAAAGGAGTAGAATATTGTAGAATAGAATGGAATGGAATGGAATGGAATGGAGTAGAATATTCTAGAATAGAGTAGAATGGAGTAGAATATTCTAGAATAGAATAGATTGGAGTAGAATATTCTAGAATATTCTAGAATAGAATTGAATGGAGTAGAATATTCTTGAATAGAATAGAATAGATTGTAGTAGAATATTCTAGAATATTGTAGAATAGAATAGAATGGAGTAGAATATTCTAGAATAGAATAGAATGGAGTACAATATTCTAGAATAGAACAGATTGGAGTAGAATATTCTACAATATTCTAGAATAGAATAGAATGGAGTAGAGTATTCTAAAATAGAATTGAATAGAATAGATTGGAGTAGAATATTGTTGAATAGAATAGATTATACCAGAATAGTATAGAATGGAATGGAGTAGAATATTCTAGAATAGAATAGAATAGGTGTAGAATATTCTAGAATAGAATGGAATGGAATAAAATGGAATGGAGTACAATATTCTAGAATCGAATAGAATGGAGTAAAATATTCCAGAATAGAATAGAATGTAGTACAATGGAGTAGAATATTCTAGAATAGAATAGAATTCAATGGAGTAGAATATTCTAGAATAGAATGTAATAGAATAGAGTATGATATTCTAGATTAGAAGAGAATGAAATAGAATAGAATAGAATTGAATGGAGTAGAATATAGTGGAATTGAATCGAATAGAAGCACAATGAGTAGAATATTGTAGAATAAAATGAAATCAAATCCAATCGAATAGAATCGAATCGAATCACACAGAATAGAAAATAATAGAATGGAGTAGAATATTCTAGAATAGAATGGAATAGAATGGAGTAGAATATTCCAGAATATTCTAGAATAGAATGGAATAGAATAGAATAGAATGGAATAGAATATTATATAATAGAATAGAATGGAGTAGAATATTCTAGATTAGAATAGAATAAAACGGAATGGAATGGAGTAGAATATTCTAGAGTAGAATAGATTGGAGTAGAATATTCTAGAATAGAAAAGGATAGAATGGAATGGAGTAGGATATTCTAGAATAGAATAGAAGGGAATAGAATGGAGTGGAATTTTCTAGAATAGAATAAAATAGAATAGATTTGAGTAGAATATTCTAGAATATTCTAGAATAGAATAGAATGGAGTAGAATATTCTAGAATAGAATAGAATGGAGTGGACTGTTCTAGAATACAATAGAATAGAATGGAATGGAGTAGAATATAATGGAATCGAATCGAATAGAGTAGAATATTGTTGAATAAAATTGAATCAAATATAATCAAATCAAACAGAATAGAATAGAATGGAGTAGAATATTCTAGAATAGAATAGAATAGAATGGTGTCGAATATTCTAGAATAGAATAGAATGGAATGAAATGGAGTAGAACATTCTAGAATAGAATAGATTGGAGTAGATTATTCTAGAATAGAACAGAATAGAATGGAGTAGAACATTGTAGAATAGAATGGAATAGAATAGAATAGGAGTGGAATATTCTAGAATAGAATAGAAAGGAGTAGAATATTCTAGAATAGAAGAGAATGGAATGGATGGCATTATAATATTCTAGAATACAATAGATTGGAGTAGAATATTCCAGAATAGAATAGAATAGAATAGAATGGTGTAGAATATTCTAGAATAGAATAGAATGGAATGGAATGGAGTAGAATATTCTAGAAGAGAATAGAATGGAGTATAATATTCAAGAATAGAATAGAATGGAGTAGAATATTCAGAATAGATTAGAGTGGAATGGAATGGAGTAGAATATTCTAGAATAGAATAGATAGGAGTAGAATATTCTAGAATAGAATGGAATGGAGTAGGATATTCTCTATTTTATTCTACAATATTCTACCCCATTCTACTCCATTCTATTCTATTCTAGAATTTGCTATTCAATTCCATTCTCTTCTAGAATATTCTACCCCATTCTATTCTATTCTAGAATTTGCAATTCAATTCTATTCTATTCTAGAATATTCTACTCCATTCTATTCTATTCCATTCTATTCCATTCCATTCTAGAATATTCTACTCCATTCTATTCTATTCTATTCTAGAATATTCTACTCCATTCTACTCTATTCTATTCTAGAATATTCTACTACATTCTATTCTCTTCTAGAATATTCTTCTCCATTCTATTCTATTCTAGAATATTCTACTCCATTCCATTCCATTCTATTCTATTCTAGAATATTCTACACCATTCTATTCTATTCTATTCTATTCTGGAATATTCTACTCCAATCTATTGTATTCTAGAGTATTATAATGCCATCCATTCCATTCTCTTCTCTTCTAGAATATTCTACTCCATTCTATTCTATTCTAGAATATTCCACTCCTATTCTATTCTATTCCATTCTATTCTACAATGTTCTACTCCATTCTATTCTGTTCTATTCTAGAATAATCTACTCCAATCTATTCTATTCTAGAATATTCTACTCCATTCTATTCTATTCCATTCTATTCCATTCCATTCTAGAATATTCTACTCCATTCTATTCTATTCTATTCTAGAATATTCTACTCCATTCTACTCTATTCTATTCTAGAATATTCTACTACATTCTATTCTCTTCTAGAATATTCTTCTCCATTTTATTCTATTCTAGAATATTCTACTCCACTCCATTCCATTCCATTCTATTCTCTTCTAGAATATTCTACTCCATTCCATTCCATTCCATTCCATTCTATTCCATTCTATTCCAGAATATTCTACTCCATTCTATTCTATTCTAGAATATTCTACTCCATTCTATTCTATTCCATTCTATTCTAGAATATTCTGGAACACTCTACTCCATTCTATTCCATTCAATTCTCGAATATTCTACTCCAATCTATTCTACTCCATGCTATTCCATTCCATTCTAGAATATTCGACTCCATTCTATTCTATTGTATTCTAGAATATCCTACTCCATTCTATTCCATTCCATTCTAGAATATTGTACTCCATTCTATTCTATTCTATTCTATTCTATTCTATTCTATTCTAGAATATTCCACTCTATTCTACTCCATTCCTTTCTATGCTAGAGTATTCTAATCCATTCTATTCTATTCTAGAATATTCTATTCCATTCCATTGCATTGCATTCCATAGCATTCCATTCTATTCTAGAATATTCTACTCCTTTCTGTTATATTCTAATCTATTCTAGAATATTTTAATCCAATCCTTTCTATTCTAGAATATTCTACTCCATTCTCTTCTATTCTATTATATTCTACTCAATTCTACTCCATTCTATTCTATTCTAGAATATTCTACTCCATTCTATTCTATTCTGGAATAATCTACTCCATTCCATTCCATTTTATTCTATTCTATCCTACAATATTCTGCTCCATTTTATTCTATTCTATAATATTCTACGCCAATCCATTCTATTCCAAAATTTTCTACTCCATTCCATTCCATACTAGTCTATTCTATTCTAGAATATTCTACTCCATTCTATTGTATTCTAATCTATTCTAGAATATTCTACTCCATTCTATTTCATTCCATTCTAGCATATTCTACTCAATTCTATTCTATTATATTCTATTATATTCCAGAATATTCTACTCCATTCTATTCTCTTCTAGAATATTCTTCGCATTCTTTTCTATTCTAGAATATTCTACTCCATTCCATTCCATTTCATTCCATTCTATTCTCTTCTAGAATATTCTACTCCATTCCATTCCATTCCATTCTATTCCATTCAATTCTAGAATATTCTACTCCATTCTATTCTATTCTAGAATATTCTACTCCTTTCTATTCTATTCCATTCTATTGTAGAATATTCTGGAACACTCTACTCCATTCTATTCCATTCTATTCTAGAATATTCTACTCCATTGTATACTTTTCCATTCTATTCTAGAATTTCCTACTCCTTTCTATTCCTTTCCACTCTAGAATATTCTACTCCATTCTCTTCTATTCATTTCTAGAATATTCTACTCCATTCTACTCCATTCTATTCTATTCTAGAATATTCTACTCCATTCTATTCTATTCTAGAATATTCTACTCCATTCTATTCTATTCCATTCCATTCTAGAATATTCTACTCCATTCTATTCTATTCTATTCTAGAATATTCTACTCCATTCTACTCCATTCTATTCTATCCTAGAACATTCTACTCCATTCCGTTCTTTTCTATTCTGGAATATTCTACTCCATTCCATTCTATTCCATGCTATTCCATTTCATTCTAGAATATACGACTCCATTCTATTCTATTCTATTCTAGAATATTCTACTCCACTCTACTCTATTCTATTCTATTCTAGAATATTCTACTTCATTCTATTCTATTCTAGAATATTCTACTCCATTCCATTCCATTCTATTATAATGTATTCTAGAATATTCTTCTCCATTCTATTCTATTCTATTCTAGAATTTTCCACTCCATTCTATTCCATTCCATTCTATTCCTGAATACCCTCCTCCATTCAATTACATTCCAATCTATAATGTTCTACTCCATTCTATTCTATACTATTCTATTCTATTCTGGAATATTCTCCTCCTTCTATTCTATCCTACAATATTCTACTCCATTCTATTCCATTCAATTCTAGAATATTCTACTCCATTCTATTCTATTCCATTCTATTCCATTCCATTCTAGAATATTCTACTCCATTCTATTCTATTCCATTCTATTCCATTCCACTCTAGAATATTCTACTCCATTCTATCCTATTCTATTCCAGAGTATTCTACTCCATTCTACTCCATTCTATTCTATTCTAGAATATTCTACTCTATTCTATTCTATTCTAGAATATTCTGCTCCATTCTATTCTATTCCATTCTATTCCATTCCATTCTAGAATATTCTACTCCATTCTATTCAATTCAATTCTATGCTGGAATGTTCTACTCCTATTCTCTCCTATTCCATTTTATTCTAGAATATTCTTCTACAATCTATTCTATTATATTCTATTCTAGAATATCCTACTTCATTCTATTCCATTGTATTCTACAATATTCTACCCCATCTATTCTATTCTCTTCTATTCTAGAATATTCTACTCCATTCTACTCCATTCTTTTCTATTCTAGAATATTCTACTCCATTCTATTCCATTCTCTTCTCGATTATTCTACCCCATTCTACTCCATTCTATTCTATTCTAGAATATTCTATTCCATTGTATTCTATTCTATTCCATTCTATTCTATAATATCCTACTACATTCACTTCCATTCTATTCTTGAATATTCTCCTCCATTCTTTTCAATTCTATTCTATTCTAGAATATTCTACGCCATTTACTCCATTCTATAACATTCTAGAATATTCTACTCTAGTCTATTCTAATCTAGAATATTCTACTCCAGTCTATTCTATTCTAGAATATTCTCCTCAATTCTATTCTAGATTATTCTTCTCCATTCCATTCTATTCTAATCTATTCTAGAATATTCTACTCCATTTTACTCCATTCTATTCTATTCTAGAATATTCTACTCCTATTGTATTCTATTCCATTCTATTCTTAATATTCTACTCCATTTGATGCTAGAATATTCTACTCCATAATACTATATTCTAGAATTTTTTACTCCATTCTATTCCATTCTATTATAGATTATTCTACTCCATTCTATTCTATACTCTTCTATTCTAGAATATTCTTCTCCTTTCTACTCCATTCTATTCTATTCGAGAATTTTCTACTCCACTCTATTCCATTCTATTCTAGATTATTCTACTACATTCTATTCTATTCTATTCTAGAATATTCTACTCCATTCTATTCTATTCTATAATATTCTACTCCATTCTATTCTATTCTATTCCATTCTATTCTGGAATATTCTGGAATAATCTACTCCATTCGATTCTATTCTATTCTAGAATATTCTACTCCATTGTATTCTATCCCATTCTATTCCATTCCATTCTAGAATGTTCTACTACATTCTATTCTATTCTATTCTATAATATTCTACTTGATTCTACTCCATTCTATTCTATTCTAGCATATTCTACTCTGTTCTATTCTATTCTATTCTAGAATGTTCTACCCCATTCCATTCCATTCTATTCTATTCTATTCTTGAATATTCTACTCCAATCTATTCTATTCTTGAATATTCTGGAATATTCTACTCCAACCCATTCTATTCTAGAATATTCTACTCCATTCGATTCCATTCTATTCTATTCTATTCTAGAATATTCTACTCCATTCTATTCTATTATAGAATATTCTACTCCATTCTATTCCATTCTATTCTAGAATATTCTACTCCATTCTAATCTCTTCTAGAATATTCTACTCCATTCTATTCCATTCTATTCCATTCTATTCTACAATATTCTGGAATATTCTACTCCATTCTATTCTACTCCATTCTCGAATATTCTCCTCCATTTTCCTCTTTCCTATCCTATTCTATTGGATTCGATTCGATTCTATTCGATTCGATTTGATTCCATTTTATTCTAGAATATTCTACGTCTTTCTACTCTATTCGATTCGATTCCTTAATATTCTACTCCATTCCATTCTATTCTCTTCTATTCTATTTGATTCTCTTCTATTCTAGAGTATCCTACTCAATTCCATTCCATTCTATTCTAGAATATTCTACTCCTATTCTATTCTACTCTATTCTACTCCATTCTATTCTATTGTAGAATATTCTACTCCATTCTATTCTATTCCATATATTCCACTCCATTCCATTCCATTACATTATATTCGATTCTAGAATATTTTACTCCTATTCTATTCCATTCTAGAATATTCTACTCCATTCTATTCTATTCCATTCTATTCTAGAATATTCTACTCCATTCTATTCCATTCCACTCTATTCCTGAGTACCCTATTCCATTCTATTCCATTCCATTCTATTATGTTCTACTCCATTCTCTTCTATACTATTCTATTCTATTCCTTTTTAGAATATTATTCTCCATTCTACTCCATTCTATTCTATTCTAGAATGTTCTACTGCATTCTATTCTATTCTAGAATGTTCTACTCCATTCTATTCTATACTAGAATATTTTACTCCATTCTATTCTATTCTATTCTAGAATATTCTACTCCATTCTCTTCTATTCCATTCAATTCAATTCCATTCTAGAATATTCTACTCCATTCTATTCTATTTAATTCTATTTTAGAAGATTCTACTCCATTCTATTCCATTCCACTCTAAAATTTTCTACTCCATTCTATTCTATTCTAGAATATTCTACCCCATTCTACTCCATTCTATTCTATTCTAGAATATTCTATTCCATTCTATTCTAGATTATTCTACTCCATTCCATTCTATTCTCTTCTATTCTAGAATATTCTACTCCATTCTCCTCCATTCTATTCTATTCTAGAATATTCTACTCCATTCTATTCTATTCTAGAATATTCTACTCCATTCTATTCTATTCTAGAATATTCTACCCCATTCTACTCCATTCTATTCTATTCTAGAATATTCTACTCCATTCTATTCCATTCTATTCTCGATTATTCTACTCCATTCCATTCTATTCTATTCTATTCTTGAATATTCTACTCTATTCTACTCCATTCTATTCTATTCTATAATATTCTACTCCGTTCTACTCAATTCTATTCTAGATTATTCTACTCCATTCTATTCTATTCTAGAATATTCTACTACTATTGTATTCTATTCCATTCTATTCTTGAATATTCTACTCTATTCTTTTCTAGAATATTCTACTCCATTATACTCTATTCTAGAATATTCTACTCAATTTTATTCCATTCTATTCTAGATTATTCTACTCCATTCTATTCTATTCTCTTCTATTCCATTCTATTCTAGATTATTCTACTCCATTCCATTCTATTCTATTCTATTCTAGATTATTCTACTCCATTCTACTCCATTCTACTCCATTCTATTCTATTCTAGAATATTCTACTCCATTCTATTCAATTCTATTCTAGATTATTCCACTCCATTCTAATCTATTCTACAATATTATACTCCTATTGTATTCTATTCCGTTCTATTCTTGAATATTCTACTCCTTTCTTTTCTAGAATATTCTACTCCATTATACTCTATTCTACAATATTCTACTCCATTATATTCCAATCTATTCTAGATTATTCTACTCCATTCTATTCTATTCTCATCTATTCTAGAATATTCTATTCCATTCTAATCCATTCTATTCTATTCTAGAATATTCTACTCCATTATATTCAATTCTATTCTAGATTATTCTACTCCATTTTTTCTAGAATATTCTACTCCATTCTACTTCATCTATTCTATTCTAGAATATTCTACTCCATTCTCTTCCAGATTATTCTACTCCATTGCATTCTATTCAATTCTATTCTGGAATATTCTCCTCCATTCTATTCTAGAATATTCTGCTCCATTATACTCTATTCTAGAATATTCTACTCCATTCTATTCTAGATTTTTTTACTCCATTCTATTCTATTCTAGAATATTCTACTCCATTCTTCTCCATTGTATTCTATTCTAGAATATTCTACTACATTCTATTCCATTCTATTCTAGTTTATTCTACTCCATTCTATTCTATTCTAGAATATTCTACTCCTTTCTACTCCACTCTATTCTATTCTAGAATATTCTACTCCATTCTATTCTATTCTAGAATATTCTACTCCATTCTATTCTATTCTAGAATATTCTACTACCTTCCTTTACTTTCCATTCTATTCTCTTCTAGAATATTCTACTCCATTCCATCCCATTCCATTCCATTCTATTCTAGAATATTCTATTCCACTCTATTCTATTCTATTCTATTCTAGAATATTCTACTCTAATCCACTCTATTCTAGAATATTCTACTCCATTCTATTCTATTCTAGAATATTCTAC
Source organism: Perognathus longimembris pacificus (assembly GCF_023159225.1). Classification (NCBI taxonomy): domain Eukaryota; kingdom Metazoa; phylum Chordata; class Mammalia; order Rodentia; family Heteromyidae; genus Perognathus; species Perognathus longimembris. Next base: position 22,013 of record NW_025959008.1, on the reverse strand, counting down.
CCCATTCTATTCTATTCTACTCTATTCTATTCTAGAATATTCTACTCCATTCTATTCTATTCTATTCCGTTCTACTCTTGAATATTCTACTCCATTTGATTCTAGAATATTCTACTCCATGATACTATATTCTAGAATATTCTACTCCACTCAATTCCATTCTATTCTACATTATTCTACTCCAGTCTATTATATTCTCTTCTATTCTCGAATGTTCTTCTCCATTCTACTCCATTCTATTCTATTCTAGAATTTTCTACTCCATTATATTCCATTCAATTCTAGATTATTCTACTCCATTCTATTCTATTCTATTCTATTCTAGAATATTCTACTCCATTCTATTCTATTCTATTCTATTCTACTCCATTCTATTCTATTCTACAATATTCTATGCCATTTTATTGTATTCTAGTATATTCAACTCCATTCTATTCTATTCTACTCTATTCTATTCTAGAATATTCTACTCCATTCTATTCTATTCTATACCATTCTATTCTGGAATATTCTGGAATATTCTACTCCATTCTATTCCATTCAATTCTAGAATATTCTACTCCATTGTAATCTATGCCATTCTATTCCATTCCATTCTAGAATGTTCTACTACATTCTATTCTATTCTATTCTATTCTATTCTATTCTATTCTATTCTAGAATATTCTACTTGATTCTACTCCATTCTATTCTATTCTAGAATATTCTACTCTATTCTATTCTATTCTAGAATAGTCTACTCCATTCCTTTCCATTCTATTCTATTTTATTCTTGAATATTCTACTCGAATCTATTCTATTCTTGAATATTCTAGAACATTCTACTCAATTCTATTCTATTCTAAAATATTCTACTCCAATCCATTCCATTCTATTCTATTCTAGAATATTCTACTCCAATCCATTCCATTCTTTTCTATTGTATTCTAGAATATTCTACTCCATTCTTTTCTATTCTATTCTATTCTAGAATATTCTACTCCATTCTATTCTATTCTATTGCATTCTAGAATATTCTACTCCGTTCTATTCTATTCTATTCCATTCTATTCTGGAATATTCTGGAATATTCTACACCATTCTATTCCATTCAATTCTGGAATATTGTACTCCATTCTATTCTATTCCATTCTATTCCATTCCATTCTAGAATATTTTACTCCATTCTATTCTATTTTAGAATATTCTATTCTATTCTAGAATATGCTACTCCTACTCATTCTATTCTAGAATATTCTACTCCATTCGATTCCATTCTATTCTATTCAATTCTGGAATATTCTACTCCATTCTATTCTATTCTATTCTAGAATATTCTACTCCATTCTATTCCCTTCTGTTCTAGAATATTCTACTCCATTCTGTTCCATTCTATTCCATTCTTTTCTAGAATATTCTGGAATATTCTACTCCATTCTATTCTACTCTATTCTCGAATATTCACCTCCATTTTCCTCTTTCCTATTCTATTCTATTGGATTCGATTCGATTCTATACGATTCGATTTGATTCCATTTTATTCTAGACTATTCTAATTCTTTCTACTCTATTCGATTCGATTCCTGAATATTCTACTCCATTCCATTCTATTCTGTTCTATTCTATTGATTCTCTTCTATTCTAGAGTATCCTACTCAATTCCCTTCCATTCTATTCTAGAATATTCTACTCCTATTCTATTCTACTCTATTCTACTCCATTCTATTCTATTGTAGAATATTCTACTCCATTCTATTCTATTCCATATATTCCACTCCATTCCATTCCATTCCATTCCATTCTATTCTAGAATATTTTACTCCTATTCTATTCCATTCTAGAATATTCTACTCCATTCTATTCTATTCCATTCTATTCTAGAATATCCTACTCCATTCTATTCCATTCCATTCAAGAATATTCTACTCCATTCTATTTTATTCAATTCTATTCTAGTATATTCTACCCCATTCTACTCCATTCGATTCTATTCTAGAATATTCTACTCCATTCTACTCCATTCTATTCTAGATAATTCTACTCCATTCCATTCTATTCTATTTTATTCTATTCTAGAATATTCTACTCCATTCTACTCCATTCTATTCTATTCTAGAATATTCTACTCCTATTGTATTGTATTCTCTTCTATTCTTGAATATTCTACTCCATTCTTGAATATTCTACTCCATATTACTCTATTCTAGAATATTCTACTCAATTCTAATCCATTCTATTCTAGATTATTCTACTCCATTCTATTCTATTCTCTTCTATTCAAGAATGTTCTACTCCATTCTCCGCCATTCTATTCTATTCTAGAATATTCTATTCAATTCTATTCCATTCTATTCTAGATTATTCTACTCCATTCTATTCTATTCTATTCTAGAATATTCTACTCCATTCTATTCTCTTCTAGAATGTTCCACTCCATTCCATTCCATTCTATTCTAGAATATTCTACTCCACTCTATTCTATTCTAGAATATTCTACTCTAGTCCACTCTATTCTCGAATATTCTACTCCATTCGATTCCATTCTATTCTACTCTATTCTAGAATATTCTACTGCCTTCTATTCTATTCTAGAATATTCTACTCCTATTCGATTCTATTCTATTCTAGAATACTCTACTCCATTCTATTCTATTCTATTCTAGAATATTCTACTCCATTCGCTTCTATTCTAGAATATTCTATTCCATTCTATTCTATTCTACTCCATTGTATTCTATTCTATTCCATTTTATTCTGGAATATTCTGAAATATTCTACTCCATTCTATTTCTTTCAATTCTAGAAATTCTACTCCACTGTATTCTATTCCATTCTACTCTATTCCATTCTAGAATGTTCTACTCCATTCTAATCTATTCTATTCTATTCTATAATATTCTACTTAATTCTACTCCATTCTATTCTATTCTAGAATATTCTTCTCTATTCTATTTTATTGTATAATATTCTACTCAAGTCAATTCCATTCTATTCTATTCTATTCTAGAATATTCTCCTCCAATCTATTCTATTCTATAATATTCTAGAATATTCTACTCCATTCTATTCTATTCTAGAATATTCTACTCCAATCCATTCATTATTTTTTGTTGTATTCTAGAATATTCTACTCCTACTCTATTCTATTCCATTCTATTCTAGAATATTCTACTCAAATCCATTCCATTATTTTCTGTTGTATTCTAGAATATTCAACTCCTACTTTATTCTATTCCATTCTATTCTAGAATATTCTACTCCATTCTATTCTATTCTAGAATATTCTACCCCATTCTATGCTAGTCTATTTTATTCTAGAATATTCTACTCCATTCTATTCTATTCTATTCCTTTCTATTCCGGAATATTCTGGAATATACTTGAATATTCTACTCCATTCTATTCCATTCTATTCTGGAATATTCTACTCCATTATATTCTATTACATTCTATTCCATTCCATTCTAGAATATTCTACTCCATTGTATTCTATTCTATTGTAGAATATTCTACTCCATTCTATTCTATTCTATAATATTCTACTCCATTCTATTCTATTCCATTCTATTCTAGAATATTCTGTAATATTCTACTCCATTCTATTCTATTCTATCCTAATCCAGAATATTCTACACCATTCTATTATATGCAATTCTGGAATATTCTACTCCAGTCCACTGTATTCTATTCTGGAATACTCTACTCCGTTCTATTCTATTCTATTCTACAATATTCTACTCCAACCCTATTCTATTCCATTCTATTCTAGAATATTCTACTTCATTCTATTCTATTCTATTCTAGAATGTTCTACTCCATTTTATTCTATTCTTGAATATTCAACTGCATTCTATTCTATTCTAGAATAACACACTCCATTTCTTTTCATTCTATTCCATTCTATTCTAGAATATTGTACTCCATTCTATTCTATTCTCGAATATTCTACTCCAATCCATTCAATTCTAGAATATTCTACTCCATTCCATTCTTTTCTACTCTGGAATATTCACCTCCATTGTATTCTATTCTGTAATATTCTACTCCATTGTATTCTATTCCATTCTATTCTAGAGTATTTACTGATAAACAGCGACCTACGCAGCATGTTCATGTCGTTCCTAAATGAGCTTTTATCTCTCACCCCTCACCACAAATCAGATTCTTCTGAGGAGTTCCCAGTACATTATCCTTTCATCTGTGTAATTACCTTAACAATCTCCAGCTGTTTTTATTTACAAAAGTGATACTCACTGATATACAGCTGCCTACTCCCTTCGTAAGTGCAGGTCCTAAATGAGCTTTTTTCTCTGTTCCCTCACCACAATACAGATTCTTTTGGGGAATTACCAGTACAGTAACCATACCAGGAATTAATTAATTTATTAAGCTACTGCTTTTCTTAATCTCAGTGGAGATATTTAGTGATAAACGGCTACCTACGCAGCATTTTCATGTCGTTCCTAAATGAGTTTTATCTCTCTCCCCTCACCACAAATTAGATTCTTCTGAGGAGTTCCCAGTACATTATCCTTTCCCCTGTGTAATTACCTTAACAAGCTCCAGCTGTTTTTATTCTCAGAAGGTTTAATCGCTGATATAGAGCTGCCTAACGCCCTTCGTAAGTGCAGATCCTAAATGAGCTTTTTTCTCTGTTCCCTCACCACAATCCAGATTGTTTTGGGGAGTTACCAGTAGACTAAACATACAAGGAAGTACTTAATTTATTAAGCTACTGCTTTGCTTAATCTCATTGGAGATATTTACTGATAAACAGCTACCTATGCAGCAAGTTCATGTCGTTCCTAAATGAGCTTTTATCTCTCTCCTCTCACCACAAATCAGATTCTTCTGAGGAGTTCCCAGTACATTATCCTTTCCCCTGTGTAATTACCTTAACAAGCTCCAGCTGTTTTTATTCTCAGAAGGGATACTCCCTGATATACAGCTGCCTACCACCTTCGTAAGTGCTGGTCCTAAATGAGCTTTTTTTCTCTGTTCCCTCACGACAATCCAGATTCTTTTGGGGAGTTACCAGTACAGTAACCATACCAGGAAGTACTTAATTTATTAAGTTACTGCTTTTCTTATTCTCAGTGGAGATATTTACTGGTAAACAGCTAACTATGCAGCATTTTCATGTCGTTCCTAAATGAGCTTTTATCTCTCTCTCCTCACCACTAATCAGATTCTTCTGAGGAATTCCCAGTACATTATCCTTTCCCCTGTGTAATTACCTTAACATGCTCCAGCTGTTTTTATTCTCAGAAGGGATTCTCCCTGATATACAGCTGCCTACCCCCTTCGTAAGTGCAGGTCCTAAATGAGCTTTTTTCTCTGTTCCCTCACGACAATCCAGATTCTTTTGGGGAGGTACCAATAAAGTAACCATACCAGGAAGTACTTAATTTAATAAGCTACTGCTTTTCTTAATCTCAGTGGAGATATTTACTAATAAACAGCTACCTACGCAGCATGTTCATGTCGTTCCTAAGTGAGCTTTTATCTCTCTCCCCTCACCACAAATCACATTCTTCTGAGGAGTTCCCAGTACATTATCCTTTCCCCTGTGTAATTACCTTAACAAGCTCCACCTGTTTTTATTCTCAGAAGGTTTACTCCCTGATATACAGCTGCCTACCCCGTTCGTAAGTGCAGGTCCTAAATGAGCATTTTCTCTGTTTCCTCACCACAATCCAGATTCTTTTGGGGAGTTAGCAGTACAGTAACCATACCAGGAAGTACTTAATTTATTAAGCTACTGCTTTTCTTAATCTCAGTGGAGATATTTACTGATAAACAGCTACCTACGCCACATGTTCATGTAGTTCCTAAATGAGCTTTTATCTCTCTCCCCTCACCACAAATCAGATTCTTCTGAGGAGTTCCCAGTACATATTCCTTTCCCCTGTGTAATTACCTTAACAAGATCCAGCGGTTTTTATTCTCAGAAGGGATACTCCCTGATATACACCTGCCGACCCCCTTCGTAAGTGCAGGTCATAAATGAGCTTTTTTCTCTGTTCCTTCTCCACAATCCAGATTCTTTTGGGGAGATACCAGTACAGTTACCATACCAGGAAGTACTTAATTTATTAAGCTACTGCTTTTCTTATTCTCAGTGGAGATATTTACTGATAAACAGCTACCTATGCAGCATTTTCATGTCGTTCTTAAATGAGCTTTTATCTCTCTCCCCTCACCACAAATCAGATTCTTCTGAGGAGTTCCCAGTACATTATCCTTTCCCCTGTGTAATTACCTTAACAAGCTCCAGCTGTTTTTATTCTCAGAAGGGATACTCCCTGATATACAGCTGCCTACCCCCTTCGTAACTGCTGGTCCTAAATGATCTTTTTTCTCTGTTCCCTCACCACAATCCAGATTCTTTTGGGGAGTTACCAGTACAGTAACCATACCAGGAAGTACTTAATTTATTAAGCTACTGCTTTTCTTAATCTCAGTGGAGATATTTACTGATAAACTGCTACCTACGCAGGATGTTCATGTCGTTCCTAAATGAGCTTTTATCTCTCTCTCCTCACCACATATCAGATTATTCTGAGGAGTTCCCAGTACATTGTCCTTTCCCCTTTGTAATTACCTTAACAAGCTCAAGCTGTTTTTATTCTCAGAAGGTTTACTCCCTGATATACAGCTGCCTACGCCCTTCGTAAGTGCAGTTCCTAAATGAGCTTTTTTCTCTGTTCCCTCACCACAATCCAGATTCTTTTAGGGAGTTACCAGTACAGTAACCATACAAGGAAGTACTTAATTCATGAAGCTACTGCTTTTCTTAATCTCAGTGGAGATATTTACTGATAAACAGCTACCTATGACCATTTTCATGTCGTTCCTAAATGAGCTATAATCCCTCTCCCCTCACCACAAATCAGATTCTTCTAAGGAGTTCCAAGTACATTATCGTTTCCCCGGGGTAATTACCTTAAGAAGCACCAGCTGCCTTTATTCTCAGAAGGGATACTCCCTGATATACAGCTGCCTACCCACTTCGTAAGTGCAGGTCCTAATTGAGCTTTTTTCTCTGTTCCCTCACCACAATCCAGATTCTTTTGGGGAATTACCAGTACAGTAACCATACCAGGAAGTACTTAATTTATTAAGCTACTGCTTTTCTTAATCTCAGTGGAGATATTTAGTGATAAACGGCTACCTACGCAGCATGTTCATGTCGTTCCTAAATGAGCTTTTATCTCTCTCCCCACACCACAAATCAGATTATTCTGAGGAGTTCCCAGGACATTATCCTTTCCCCTGTGTAATTACCTTAAAAAGCTCCAGCTGTTTTTATTCTCAGAAGGTTTACTCGCTGATATACAGCTGCCTACGCCCTTCGTAAGTGCAGGTCCTAAATGAGCTTTATTCTCTGTTCCCTCACCACAATCCAGATTCTTTTGGGGAGTTACCAGTACAGTAAACATACAAGGAAGTACTTAATTTATTAAGCTACTGCTTTGCTTAATCTCAGTGGAGATATTTACTGATAAACAGCTAACCACGCAGGATGTTCCTGTCGTTCCTAAATGAGCTTTTATCTCTCTCCCCTTACCACAAATCAGATTCTTCTGAGGAGTTCCCAGTACATTATCCTTTCCCCTGTGTAATTACATTAACAAGCTCCAGCTGTTTTTATTCTCAAAAGGTTTACTCCCTGATATACAGCTGCTTACCCCCTTCGTAAGTGCAGGTCCTAAATGAGCTTTTTTCTCTGTTCCCTCACCACAATCCAGATGCTTTTGGGGAGTTACCAGTACAGTAACCATACCAGGAAGTACTTAATTTATTAAGCTACTGCTTTTCTTCATCTCAGTGAAGATATTTACTGATAAACAGCTACCTACGCAGCATGTTCATGTCGTTCCTATATGAGCTTTTATCTCTCTCCCCTCACCACAAATCAGATTCTTCTGAGGAGTTCCCAGTACATTAACCTTTCCCCTGTGTAATTACCTTAACATGCTCCAGCTGTTTTTATTCTCAGAAGGCATACTCCCTGATATACAGCTGGCTACCCCCATCGTAAGTGCAGGTCCTAAATGACCTTTTTTCTCTGTTCCCTCAACACAATCCAGATTATTTTGGGGAGTTACCAGTACAGTAACCATACCAGGAAGTACTTAATTTATTAAGCTACTGCTTTTCTTAATCTCATTGGAGATATTTACTGATAAACAGCTACATATGCAGCATTTTCATGTCGTTCCTAAATGAGCATTTATCTCTCTCCCCTCAGCACAAATCAGATTCTTCTGAGGATTTACCAGTACATTATCCTTTCCCCTGTGTAATTACCTTAACAACCTCCAGCTGTTTTTATTCTCAGAAGTTTTACTCCCTGATATACAGCTTCCTACTCCCTTCGTAAGTGCTGGTCCTAAATGAGCTTTTTTCTCTGTTCCCTCACCACAATCCAGATTTTTTGGGGAGTTACCAGTACAGTAACCATACCAGGAAGTACTTAATTCATTAAGCTACTGCTTTTCTTAATCTCAGTGGAGATATTTACTGATAAACAGCTACCTATGACCATTTTCATGTCGTTCCTAAATGAGCTATAATCCCTCTCCCCTCACCACAAATCAGATTCTTCTAAGGAGTTCCAAGTACATTATCCTTTCTCCTGTGTAATTACCTGAAGAAGCTCCAGCTGTCTTTATTCTCAGAAGGGATACTCCCTGATAAACAGCTGCTTACCCACTTCTAAGGGCAGGTCCTAATTGAGCTTTTTTCTCTGTTCCCTCACCACAATCCAGATTCTTTTGGGGAATTACCAGTACAGTAACCATACCAGGAAGTACTTAAATTATTAAGCTACTGCTTTTCTTAATCTCAGTGGAGATATTTACTGATAAACGGCTACCTGCGCAGCATGTTCATGTCGTTCCTAAATGAGCTTTTATCTCTCTCCCCTCACCACAAATCAGATTATTCTGAGGAGTTCCCAGTACATTATCCTTTCCCCTGTGTAATTACCTTAACAAGCTCCAGCTGTTTTTATTCTCAGAAGGTTTATTCGCTTATATACAGCTGCCTACGCCCTTCGTAAGTGCAGGTCCTAAATGAGCTTTTTTCTCTGTTCCCTCACCACAATACAGATTCTTTTGGGGAGTTACCAGTACAGTAAACATACAAGGAAGTACTTAATTTACTAAGCTACTGCTTTGCTTAATCTCAGTGGAGATATTTACTGATAAACAGCTACCTTCGCAGCAAGTTCATGTCGTTCCTAAATGAGCTTTTATCTCTCTCCTCTCACCACAAATTAGATTCTTCTGAGGAGTTCCCAGTACATTATCCTTTCCCCTGTGTAATTACCTTAACAAGCTCCAGCTGTTTTTATTCTCAGAAGGTTTACTCCCTGATATACAGCTGCCTACCCCCTTCCTAAGTGCAGGTCCTAAATGAGCTTTTTTCTCTGTTCCCTCACCACAATCCAGATTCTTTTGGGGAGTTACCAGTACAGTAACCATACCAGGAAGTACTTAATTTATTAAGCTACTGCTTTTCTTAATCTCAGTGGAGATATTTACTGATAAACAGCTACCTACGCAGCATGTTCATGGGGTTCCTAAATGAGCTTTTCTCTGTCTCCCCTCACCACAAATCAGATTCTTCTGAGGAGTTCCCAGTACATTATCCTTTCCCCTGTGTAATTACCTTAACAAGATCCAGCTGTTTTTATTCTCAGAACTGATACTCCCTGATATACAGCTGCCTACCTCCTTCGTAAGTTCAGGTCCTAAATGAGCTTTTTTTCTCTGTTCCCTCACCACAATCCAGATTCTTTTGGGGAGTTACCAGGACAGTAACCATGCCAGGAAGTACTTAATTTATTAAGCTACTGCTTTTCTTAATCTCAGTGGAGATATTTAGTGATAAACCGCTACCTACGCAGCATGTTCATGTCGTTCCTAAATGAGCTTTTATCTCTCTCCCCTCACCACAAATCAGATTCTTCTGAGGAGTTCCCAGTACATTATCCTTTCCCCTGTGTAATTACCTTAACAAGCTCCAGCTGTTTTTATTCTCAGAAGGGATACTCCCTGATATACAGCTGCCTACCCCCTTCGTAAGTGCAGGTCCTAAATGAGCTTTATTCTCTGATCGCTCACCACAATCCAGATTCTTTTGGGGAGTTACCAGTACAGTAACCATACTAGGAAGTACTTAATTTATTAAGCTACTGCTTTTCTTAATCTCAGTGGAGATATTTACTGATAAACAGCTACCTACGCAGCATTTTCATGTCGTTCCTAAATGAGCTTTTATCTCTCTCCCCTCGCTAAAAATCAGATTCTTCTGAGGAGTTCCCAGTACATTATCCTTTCCCCTGTGTAATTACCTTAACAAGCTCCAGCTGTTTTTATTCTCGGAAGTGATACTCCCTGATATACAGCTGCCTAACCCTTCGTAAGTGCAGGTCCTAAATGAGCTTTTTTCTCTGTTTCCTCACCACAATCCAGATTCTTTTGGGTAGTTACCAGTACAGTAACCATACCAGGAAGTACTTTATTCATTAAGCTACTGCTTTTCTTCATCTCAATGGAGATATTTACTGATAAACAGCTACCTACGCAGCATGTTCATGTCGTTCCTAAATGAGCTTTTATCTCTCTCCCCTCACCACAAATCAGATTTTTCTGAGGAGTTCGCAGTACATTATCCTTTCCCCTGTGTAATTACCTTAACAAGCTCCAGCTGTTTTTATTCTCAGAAGGTTTACTCCTTGATATACAGCTGCCTACCCCCTTGGTAAGTGCAGGTCCTAAATGAGCTTTTTTCACTGTTCCCTCACCACATTCAAATTGTTTTGGCGAGTTACCAGTACAGTAACCATACCAGGAAGTACTTAATTTATTAAGCTACTGCTTTTCTTCATCTCAGTGGAGATATTTACTGATAAACAGCTACCTATGCAGCATTTTCATGTCGTTCTTAAATGAGCTTTTATCTCTCTCCCCTCACCACAAATCAGATTCTTCTGAGGAGTTCCCAGTACATTATCCTTTCCCCTGTGTAATTACCTTAACAAGCTCAGGCTGTTTATATACTCAGAAGTTTTACAGCCTGATATACAGCTGCCTAACCCCTCGTAAGTGCAGGTCCTAAATGAGCTTTTTTCTCTGTTCCCTCACCACAATCCAGATTCTTTTGGGGAGTTAAGAGTACAGTAACCATACCAGGAAGTACTTAATATATTAAACTACTGCTTTTCTTAATCTCAGTGGAGATATTTACTGATAAACAGCTATCTACGCAGCATGTTCATGTCGTTCCTAAATGAGCTTTTATCTCTCTCCCCTCACCACAAATCAGATTTTTCTGAGGAGTTCGCAGTACATTATCCTTTCCCCTGTGTAATTACCTTAACAAGCTCCAGCTGTTTTTATTCTCAGAAGGTTTACTCCCTGATATACAGCTGCCTACCCCCTTGGTAAGTGCAGGTCCTAAATGAGCTTTTTTCTCTGTTACCTCACCACAATCCAGATTCTTTTGGGGAGTTACCAGTACAGTAACCATACCAGGAAGAACTTAAGTTATTAAGCTACTGCTTTTCTTAATCTCAGTAGAGATATTTACTGATAAACAGGTAACTATGCAGCATGTACATGTCGTTCCTAAATGAGCTTTTATCTCTCACCCCTCACCAAAAATCAGATTCTTCTGAGGAGTTCCCAGTACATTATCCTTTCCCCTGTGTAATTACCTTAACAAGCTCCAGCTGTTTTTATTCGCAGAAGGTTTACTCCCTGATATACAGCTGCCTACCCCCTTCGTAAGTGCAGGTCCTAAATGGGCTTTTTTCTCTGTTCCCTCACCACAATCCAGATTCTTTTGGGGAGTTACCAGTACAGTAACCATACCAGGAAGTACTTAATTTATTAAGCTACTGCCTTTCTTAATCTCAGTGGAGATATTTCCTGATAAACAGCTACCTACGCAGCATGTTCATGTCGTTCCTAAATGAGCTTTTATCTCTCACCCCTCACCACAAATCAGATTCTTCTGAGGAGTTCCCAGTACAATATCCTTTCCCCTGTGTAATTACCTTAACAAGCTCCAGCTGTTTTTATACTCAGAAGGTTTACTCCCTGATATACAGCTGCCTAACCCTTCGTAAGTGCAGGTCCTAAATGAGCTTTTTTGTATGTTCCCTCACCACAATCCAGATTCTTTTGGGGAGTTAAAAGTACAGTAACCATACTAGGAAGTACTTAATTTATTAAGCTACTGCTTTTCTTAATCTCAGTGGAGATATTTACTGATAAACAGCTACTTACGCAGCATGTTCGTGTCTTTCCTATATGAGCTTTTATCTCTCTCCCCTCACCACAAATCAGATTCTTCTGAGGAGTTCCCAGTACATTTTCCTTTCCCCTGTATAATTACCTTAACAAGCTCCAGCTGTTTTTATTCTCAGAAGGGATACTCCCTGATATACAGCTGCCTACCCCCTTCGTAAGTGCAGGTCCTAAATGAGCTTCATTCTCTGTGCGCTCACCACAATCCAGATTCTTTTGGGGAGTTACAAGTACAGTAACCATACAAGGAAGTACTTAATTTATTAAGTTACTGCTTTTCTTAATCTCAGTGGAGATATTTACTGATAAACAGCTACCTACGCAGCATTTTCATGTCGTTCCTAAATGAGCTTTTATCTCTCTCCCCTCGCTAAAAATCAGATTCTTCTGAGGAGTTCCCAGTACATTATCCTTTCCCCTGTGTAATTACCTTAACAAGCTCCAGCTGTTTTTATTCTCGGAAGTGATACTCCCTGATATACAGCTGCCTAACCCTTCGTAAGTGCAGGTCCTAAATGAGCTTTTTTCTCTGTTTCCTCACCACAATCCAGATTCTTTTGGGTAGTTACCAGTACAGTAACCATACCAGGAAGTACTTTATTCATTAAGCTACTGCTTTTCTTCATCTCAATGGAGATATTTACTGATAAACAGCTACCTACGCAGCATGTTCATGTCGTTCCTAAATGAGCTTTTATCTCTCTCCCCTCACCACAAATCAGATTTTTCTGAGGAGTTCGCAGTACATTATCCTTTCCCCTGTGTAATTACCTTAACAAGCTCCAGCTGTTTTTATTCTCAGAAGGTTTACTCCTTGATATACAGCTGCCTACCCCCTTGGTAAGTGCAGGTCCTAAATGAGCTTTTTTCACTGTTCCCTCACCACATTCAAATTGTTTTGGCGAGTTACCAGTACAGTAACCATACCAGGAAGTACTTAATTTATTAAGCTACTGCTTTTCTTCATCTCAGTGGAGATATTTACTGATAAACAGCTACCTATGCAGCATTTTCATGTCGTTCTTAAATGAGCTTTTATCTCTCTCCCCTCACCACAAATCAGATTCTTCTGAGGAGTTCCCAGTACATTATCCTTTCCCCTGTGTAATTACCTTAACAAGCTCAGGCTGTTTATATACTCAGAAGTTTTACAGCCTGATATACAGCTGCCTAACCCCTCGTAAGTGCAGGTCCTAAATGAGCTTTTTTCTCTGTTCCCTCACCACAATCCAGATTCTTTTGGGGAGTTAAGAGTACAGTAACCATACCAGGAAGTACTTAATATATTAAACTACTGCTTTTCTTAATCTCAGTGGAGATATTTACTGATAAACAGCTATCTACGCAGCATGTTCATGTCGTTCCTAAATGAGCTTTTATCTCTCTCCCCTCACCACAAATCAGATTTTTCTGAGGAGTTCGCAGTACATTATCCTTTCCCCTGTGTAATTACCTTAACAAGCTCCAGCTGTTTTTATTCTCAGAAGGTTTACTCCCTGATATACAGCTGCCTACCCCCTTGGTAAGTGCAGGTCCTAAATGAGCTTTTTTCTCTGTTACCTCACCACAATCCAGATTCTTTTGGGAGTTACCAGTACAGTAACCATACCAGGAAGAACTTAAGTTATTAAGCTACTGCTTTTCTTAATCTCAGTAGAGATATTTACTGATAAACAGGTAACTATGCAGCATGTACATGTCGTTCCTAAATGAGCTTTTATCTCTCACCCCTCACCAAAAATCAGATTCTTCTGAGGAGTTCCCAGTACATTATCCTTTCCCCTGTGTAATTACCTTAACAAGCTCCAGCTGTTTTTATTCGCAGAAGGTTTACTCCCTGATATACAGCTGCCTACCCCCTTCGTAAGTGCAGGTCCTAAATGGGCTTTTTTCTCTGTTCCCTCACCACAATCCAGATTCTTTTGGGGAGTTACCAGTACAGTAACCATACCAGGAAGTACTTAATTTATTAAGCTACTGCCTTTCTTAATCTCAGTGGAGATATTTCCTGATAAACAGCTACCTACGCAGCATGTTCATGTCGTTCCTAAATGAGCTTTTATCTCTCACCCCTCACCACAAATCAGATTCTTCTGAGGAGTTCCCAGTACAATATCCTTTCCCCTGTGTAATTACCTTAACAAGCTCCAGCTGTTTTTATACTCAGAAGGTTTACTCCCTGATATACAGCTGCCTAACCCTTCGTAAGTGCAGGTCCTAAATGAGCTTTTTTGTATGTTCCCTCACCACAATCCAGATTCTTTTGGGGAGTTAAAAGTACAGTAACCATACTAGGAAGTACTTAATTTATTAAGCTACTGCTTTTCTTAATCTCAGTGGAGATATTTACTGATAAACAGCTACTTACGCAGCATGTTCGTGTCTTTCCTATATGAGCTTTTATCTCTCTCCCCTCACCACAAATCAGATTCTTCTGAGGAGTTCCCAGTACATTTTCCTTTCCCCTGTATAATTACCTTAACAAGCTCCAGCTGTTTTTATTCTCAGAAGGGATACTCCCTGATATACAGCTGCCTACCCCCTTCGTAAGTGCAGGTCCTAAATGAGCTTCATTCTCTGTGCGCTCACCACAATCCAGATTCTTTTGGGGAGTTACAAGTACAGTAACCATACAAGGAAGTACTTAATTTATTAAGTTACTTCTTTTCTTAATCTCAGTGGAGATATTTACTGATAAACAGCAACCTACGCAGCATGTTCATGTCGTATAAATGAGCTTTTATGTCTCTCCCCTCACCACAAATCAGATTCTTCTGAGGAGTTCCAAGTACATTATCCTTTCCCCTGTGTAATTACCTTAACAAGCTCCAGCTATTTATATTCTCAGAAGGGATACTCCCTGATATACAGCTGCCTACCCTTTCGTTAGTGCAGGTCCTAAATGCGCTTTTTTCTCTGTTCCCTCACCACAATCCAGATTCTTTTGGGGAGTTACCAGTAGAGTAACCATACTTTGAAGTACTTAATTTATTAAGCTACTGCTTTTCTTAATCTCAGTGGAGATATTAACTGATAAACAGCTACCAACCCGTTATGTTCATGTCGTTCTTAATGATCTTTTATCTCTCTCCCCTCACCACAAATCAGATTCTTCTGAGGAGTTCCCAGTACATCATCCTTTCCCCTTTGTAATTACCTTCACAAAGTCCAGCTGTTTTTATTATCAGAAGGGTTACTCCCAGATATACAGCTGCCTACCCCCTTCGTAAGTGCAGGTCTAAATGAGCTTTTTTCTCTGTTCCCTCACCACAATCCAGATTCATTTGGGGAGTTAAAAATAAAGTAACCATACCAGCAAGTTCTTAAATTATTAAGCTACTGCTTTACTTAATCTCAGTGGAGATATTTACTGACAAACAGCTACCTACGCAGCATGTACATGTCGTTCCTAAATGAGCTTTTATCTCTCTCCCCTCACCACAAATCAGATTCTTCTGAGGAGTTCCCAGTACATTATCCTTTACCATGTTTAATTTCCTTAACAAGCTCCAGCTGCTTTTCTTCTCAGAAGGTTTACTCCTGATATACAGCTGCCTACCCCCTTCGTAAGTGCAGGTCCTAAATGAGCTTTTTTCTCTTTTCCCTCACCAGAATCCAGATTCTTTTGGGGCATTACCAGTACAGTAACCATACCAGGAAGTACTTAATTTATTAAGCTACTGCTTTTCTTAATCTCAGTGGAGATATTTACTGACAAACAACTACCTACGCAGCATGTTCATGTCGTTCCTAAATGAGCTTTTATCTCTCTCCCCTCACCACAAATCAGATTCTTCTGAGGAGTTCCCAGTACATAATCCTTTCCCCTGTGTAATTCCCTTAAGAAGATCAGGCTGTTTTTATACTCAGAAGGTTTACTCCCTGATATACAGCTGCCTAACCCTTCGTAAGTGCAGGTCCTAAATGAGCTTTTTTGTATGTTCCCTCACCACAATCCAGATTCTTTTGGGGAGTTAAAAGTACAGTAACCATACTAGGAAGTACTTAATTTATTAAGCTACTGCTTTTCTTAATCTCAGTGGAGATATTTACTGATAAACAGCTACTTACACAGCATGTTCGTGTCTTTCCTATATGAGCTTTTATCTCTCTCCCCTCACCACAAATCAGATTCTTCTGAGGAGTTCCCAGTACATTTTCCTTTCCCCTGTATAATTACCTTAACAAGCTCCAGCTGTTTTTATTCTCAGAAGGGATACTCCCTGATATACAGCTGCCTACCCCCTTCGTAAGTGCAGGTCCTAAATGAGCTTCATTCTCTGTGCGCTCACCACAATCCAGATTCTTTTGGGGAGTTACAAGTACAGTAACCATACAAGGAAGTACTTAATTTATTAAGTTACTTCTTTTCTTAATCTCAGTGGAGATATTTACTGATAAACAGCATCCTACGCAGCATGTTCATGTCGTATAAATGAGCTTTTATGTCTCTCCCCTCACCACAAATCAGATTCTTCTGAGGAGTTCCAAGTACATTATTCTTTCCCCTGTGTGATTACCTTAACAAGCTCCAGCTATTTATATTCTCAGAAGGGATACTCCCTGATATACAGCTGCCTACCCTTTTCGTTAGTGCAGGTCCTAAATGCGCTTTTTTCTCTGTTCCCTCACCACAATCCAGATTCTTTTGGGGAGTTACCAGTAGAGTAACCATACTTTGAAGTACTTAATTTATTAAGCTACTGTTTTCTTAATCTCAGTGGAGATATTAACTGATAAACAGCTACCAACCCGTTATGTTCATGTCGTTCTTAATGATCTTTTATCTCTCTCCCCTCACCACAAATCAGATTCTTCTGAGGAGTTCCCAGTACATCATCCTTTCCCCTTTGTAATTACCTTCACAAAGTCCAGCTGTTTTTATTATCAGAAGGTTTACTCCCAGATATACAGCTGCCTACCCCCTTCGTAAGTGCAGGTCTAAATGAGCTTTTTTCTCTGTTCCCTCACCACAATCCAGATTCATTTGGGGAGTTAGAAATACAGTAACCATACCAGGAAGTTCTTAAATTATTAAGCTACTGCTTTACTTAATCTCAGTGGAGATATTTACTGACAAACAGCTACCTACGCAGCATGTACATGTCGTTCCTAAATGAGCTTTTATCTCTCTCCCCTCACCACAAATCAGATTCTTCTGAGGAGTTCCCAGTACATTATCCTTTACCATGTTTAATTTCCTTAACAAGCTCCAGCTGCTTTTCTTCTCAGAAGGTTTACTCCTGATATACAGCTGCCTACCCCCTTCGTAAGTGCAGGTCCTAAATGAGCTTTTTTCTCTGTTCCCTCACCACAATCCAGATTCTTTTGGGGAGTTACCAGTACAGTAACCATACCAGGAAGTACTTAATTTATTAAGCTACTGCTTTTCTTAATCTCAGTGGAGATATTTACTGATAAACAGGTACCTACGCAGCATGTTCATTTCGTTACTTAATGAGCTTTTATCTCTCTCCCCTCACCACAAATCAGATTCTTCTGAGGAGTTCCCAGTACATTATCCTTTCCCCTGTGTAATTACCTTAAGAAGCTTAGGCTGTTTTTATACTCAGAAGTTTTACTCCCTGATATACAGCTACCTACCCCCTTTGTAAGTGCAGGTCCTAAATGAGCTTTTTTCTCTTTTCCCTCACCAGAATCCAGATTCTTTTGGGGCATTACCAGTACAGTAACCATACCAGGAAGTACTTAATTTATTAAGCTACTGCTTTTCTAAATCTCAGTGGAGATATTTACTGACAAACAACTACCTACGCAGCATGTTCATGTCGTTCCTAAATGAGCTTTTATCTCTCTCCCCTCACCACAAATCAGATTCTTCTGAGGAGTTCCCAGTACATAATCCTTTCCCCTGTGTAATTCCCTTAAGAAGATCAGGCTGTTTTTATACTCAGAAGGTTTACTCCCTGATATACAGCTGCCTAACCCTTCGTAAGTGCAGGTCCTAAATGAGCTTTTTTGTATGTTCCCTCACCACAATCCAGATTCTTTTGGGGAGTTAAAAGTACAGTAACCATACTAGGAAGTACTTAATTTATTAAGCTACTGCTTTTCTTAATCTCAGTGGAGATATTTACTGATAAACAGCTACTTACGCAGCATGTTCATGTCTTTCCTATATGAGCTTTTATCTCTCTCCCCTCACCACAAATCAGATTCTTCTGAGGAGTTCCCAGTACATTATCCTTTCCCCTGTGTAATTACCTTAACAAGCTCCAGCTGTTTTTATTCTCAGAAGGTTTACTCCATGATATACAGCTGTCTAACCCCTTCGTAATTGCAGGTCCTAAATGAGCTTTTTTCTCTGTTCCGTCACCACAATCCAGATTCTTTTGGGGAGTTACCAGTACAGTAACCATACCAGGAAGTACTTAATTTATTAAGCTACTGCTTTTATTAATCTCAGTGGAGATATTTACTGATAAACCGCTACCTACGCAGCATGTTCATGTCGTTCTTAAATGAGCTTTTATTTCTCTCCCATCACCACAAATCAGATTCTTCTCATTAGTTCCCAGTACATTATCCTTTTCCCTGTGTAATTACCTTAACAAGATCAGCTGTTTTTATTCTCAGAAGGGATACTCCCTGATATACAGCTGCCTACCCCCTTCGTAAGTGCAGGTCCTAAATGAGCTTTATTCTCTGTTCCCTCACCACAATCCAGATTCTTTTGGGGAGTTACCAGTACAGTAAAAATACCCGGAAATACTTAATTTATTAAGCTACTGCTTTTCTTAATCTCAGTGGAGATATTTACTGATAAACAGGTACCTACGCAGCATGTTCATTTCGTTACTTAATGAGCTTTTATCTCTCTCCCCTCACCAAAATCAGATTCTTCTGAGTAGTTCCCAGTACATTATCCTTTCCCCTGTGTAATTACCTTAACAAGCTCCAGCTATATTTATTCTCAGAAGGTTTACTCCCTGATATACAGCTGCCTACCCCCTTCGTAAGTGCAGGTCCTAAATGAGCTTTTTTCTCTGTTCCCTCACCACAATCCAGATTCGTTTGGGGAGTTTCCAGTACAGTAACCATACCAGGAAGTACTTAATTTATTAAGCTACTGCCTTTCTTAATCTCAGTGGAGATATTTACTGATAAACAGCTACCTACGCAGCATGTTCATATCGTTCCTAAATGAGCTTTTATCTCTCACCCCCTACCACAATCAGATTCTTCTGAGGAGTTCCCAGTACATTATCCTTTACCCTGTGTAATTTCCTTAACAAGTTCCAGCTGCTTTTCTTCTCAGAAGGTTTACTCCCTGATATACAGCTGCCTACCCCCTTCGTAAGTGCAGGTCCTAAATGAGCTTTTTCTCTGTTCCCTCACCATAATCCAGATTCTTTTGGGGAGTTACCAGTACAGTAACCATACCAGGAAGTACTTAATTTATTAAGCTACTGCTTTTCTTAATCTCAGTGGAGATATTTACTGATAAACAGCTACCTATGCAGCATGTTCATGTCGTTCCTAAATGAGCTTTTATCTCTCTCCCCCACACCACAAATCAGATTCTTCTGAGGAGTTCCCAGTACATTATCCTTTCCCCTGTGTAATTACCTTAACAAGATACAGCTGTTTTTATTCTCACAAGGTTTACTCCCTGATATACAGCTGCCTACCCCCTTCGTAAGTGCAGGTCCTACATGAGCTTTTTTCCTCTGTTCCCTCACCACAATCCAGATTCTTTTGGGGAGTTACCAGTACAGTAACCATACCAGGAAGTACTTAATTTATTAAGCTACTTCTTTTCTTAATCTCAGTGGAGATATTTACTGATAAACAGCTACCTATGCAGCATTTTCATGTCGTTCCTAAATGAGCTTTTATCTCTCTACCCTCACCACAAATCAGAATCTTCTGAGGAGTTCCCAGTACATTATCCTTTCCCCCTGTGTAATTCCCTTAAGAAGATCAGGCTGTTTTTATACTCAGAAGGTTTACTCCCTGATATACAGCTGCCTAACCCTTCGTAAGTGCAGGTCCTAAATGAGCTTTTTTGTATGTTCCCTCACCACAATCCAGATTCTTTTGGGGAGTTAAAAGTACAGTAACCATACTAGGAAGTACTTAATTTATTAAGCTACTGCTTTTCTTAATCTCAGTGGAGATATTTACTGATAAACAGCTACTTACGCAGCATGTTCATGTCTTTCCTAAATGAGCTTTTATCTCTCTCCCCTCACCACAAATCAGATTCTTCTGAGGAGTTCCCAGTATATTATCCTTTCCCCTGTGTAATTACCTTAACAAGCTCCAGCTGTTTTTATTCTCAGAAGGGATACTCCCTGATATACAGCTGCCTACCCCCTTCGTAAGTGCAGGTCCTAAATGAGCTTTATTCTCTGTTCCCTCACCACAATCCAGATTCTTTTGGGGAGTTACAAGTACAGTAACCATACAAGGAAGTACTTAATTTATTAAGTTACTTCTTTTTCTTAATCTCAGTGGAGATATTTACTGATAAACAGCAACCAACGCAGCATGTTCATGTCGTTTAAATGAGCTTTTATGTCTCTCCCCTCACCACAAATCAGATTCTTCTGAGGAGTTCCCAGTACATTATCCTTCCCCTGTGTAATTACCTTAACAAGCTCCAGCTGTTTTTATTCTCAGAAGGGATACTCCCTGATATGCAGCTGCCTACCCCCTTCGTAAGTGCAGGTCCTAAATGAGCGTTTTTCTGTGTTCCCACACAACAATCCAGATTCTTTTGGGGAGTTACCAGTACAGTAACCATACAAGGAAGTACTTAATTTATTAAACTACTGCTTAATCTCAGTGGAGATATTTACTGATAAACAGCTACCTACGCAGCATGTTCATGTCGTTCCTAAATGAGCTTTTATCTCTCTCCCCTCACCACAAATCAGATTCTTCTGAGGAGTTCCCAGTACATTATCCTTTCCCCTGTGTAATTACCTTAACAAGCTCCAGCTGTTTTTATTCTCAGAAGCTTTACTCCCTGATATACAGCTGCCTACCCCCTTCGTAAGTGCAGGTCCTAAATGAGCTTTTTTCTCTGTTCCCTCACCACAATCCAGTTTCTTTTGGGGAGTTACCAGTACAGTAACCATACCAGGAAGTACTTAATTTATTAAGATACTGCTTTTCTTAATCTCAGTGGAGATATTTACTGATAAACAGCTACCTACCCAGTATGTTCATGTCGTTTAAATGAGCTTTTATCTCTCTCCCCTCACCACAAATCAGATTCTTCTGAGGAGTTCCAAGTAGATTATCCTTTCCCCTGTCTAATTAACTTAACAAGCTCTAGCTATTTTTATTCTCAGAAGGGATACTCCCTGATATACAGCTGCCTACCCCCTTCGTAAGTGCAGGTCCTAAATGAGCCTTTTTCTCTGTTCCCTCACTACAATCCAGATTCATTTTTGGAGTTACCAGTACAGAAACCATACCAGGAAGTACTTAATTTACTAAGCTACTGCTTTTATTAATCTCAGTGGAGATATTTACTGATAAACCGCTACCTACGCAGCATGTTCATGTCGTTCTTAAATGAGCTTTTTATTTCTCTCCCCTCACCACAAATCAGATTCTTCTCAGTAGTTCCCAGTACATTATCCTTTTCCCTGTGGAATTACCTTAACAAGATCCAGCTGTTTTTATTCTCAGAAGGGATACTCCCTGATATACAGCTGCCTACCCCCTTCGTAAGTG
>NW_025959007.1:0-28245 GCF_023159225.1 Perognathus longimembris pacificus | reverse complement strand
GTATATCAGGGAGTAAACCTTCTGAGAATAAAAACAGCTGGAGCTTGTTAAGGTAATTACACAGTGGAAAGGATAATGTACTGGGAACTCCTCAGCAGAATCTCATTTGTGGTGAGGGGAGAGAGATAAAAGCTCATTTAGGAACGACATGAACATGCTGCGTAGGTAGCTGTTCATCAGTAAATATCTCCACTGAGATTAAGAAAAGCAGTAGCTTAATAAATGAAGTACTTCCTGGTATGGTTACTGTACTGGTAACTCCCCAAAAGAATCTGGATTGTGGTGATGGAACAGAGAAAAAAGCTTATTTAGGACCTGCACTGACGTAGGGGGTAGGCAGCTGTATATCAGGGAGTAAACCTTCTGAGAATAAAAACAGCTGGAGCTTGTTAAGGTAATTACACAGGGGAAAGGATAATGTACTGGGAACTCCCCAGAAGAATCTGATTTGTGGTGAGGGGAGAGAGATAAAAGCTCATTTAGGAACGACATGAACATGCTGCGTAGGTAGCTGTTTATCAGTAAATATCTCCACTGAGATTAAGAAAAGCAGTAGCTTAATAAATTAAGTACTTCCTGGTATGGTTACTATACTGGTAACTCCCCAACAGAATCTGGATTGTGGTGAGGGAACAGAAAAAAAAGCTCATTTAGGACCTGCACTTATGAAGGGTGTAGGCAGCAGTATATCAGGGAGTAACCTTCTGAGAATAAAAACAGCTGGAGCTTGTTAAGGTAATTACACAGGCGAAAGGATATGTACTGGGAACTCCTCAGAAGAATCTGATTTGTGGTGAGGGGAGAGAGATAAAAGCTCATTTAGGAACGACATGACCATGCTGCGTTGGTAGCTGTTTATCAGTAAATATCTCCACTGAGATTAAGAAAAGCAGTAGCTTAATAAATTAAGAACTTCCTGGTATGGTTACTGTACTGGTAACTCCCCAAAAGAATCTGGATTGTGGTGAGGGAACAGAGAAAAAAGCTCATTTAGGACCTGCATTTACGAGGGGGGTAGTCAGCTGTATATCAGGGAGTAAACCTTCTGGGAATAAAAACAGCTGGAGCTTGTTAAGGTAATTACGCAGGGGAAAGGATAATGTACTGGGAACTCCTCAGAAGAATCTGATTTGTGGTGAGGGGAGAGAGATAAAAGCTCATTTAGGAACGACATGAACATGATGCGTAGGCAGCTGTTTATCAGTAAATATCTCCATTGAGATTAAGAAAAGCAGTAGCTTAATAAATTAAGTACTTCCTGGTATGGTTACTGTACTGGTCACTCCACAAAAGAATCTGGATTGTGGTGAGGGAACAGAGAAAAAAGCTCATTTAGGACCTACACTTACGAAGGGGGTAGGCAGCTGTATATCAGGGAGTAAACCTTCTGAGAATAAAAACAGCTGGAGCTTGTAGAGGTAATTACACAGGGGAAAGGATAAAGTACTGGGAACGCCTCAGAAGAATCTGATTCGTGGTGAGGGGAGAGAGATAAAAGCTCATTTAGGAACGACATGAACATGCTGCGTAGGTAGCTGTTTATCAGTAAATATCTCCACTGAGATTAAGAAAAGCAGTAGCTTAATAAATTAAGTACTTCCTGGTATGGTTACTGTACTGGTAACTCCCCAAAAGAATCTGGATTTTGGTGAGGGAAAAGAGAAAAAAGCTCATTTAGGACCTGCACTGACGAAGGGGGTAGGCAGCTGTATATCAGGTAGTAAACCTTCTGAGAATAAAAACAGCTGGAGCTTGTTAAGGTAATTACACAGGGGAAAGGATAATGTACTGGGAACTCCTCTGAAGAATCTGATTTGTGGTGAGGGGAGAGAGATAAAAGCTCATTTAGGAACGACATGAACATGCTGCGTAGGTAGCTGTTTATCAGTAAATATCTCCACTGAGATTAAGAAAACCAGTAGCTTAATAAATTAAGTACTTCCTGGTATGGTTACTGTACTGGTAACTCCCCAAAAGAATCTGGATTGTGGTGAGGGAACAGAGAAAAAAGCTCATTTAGGACCTGCACTTACGAAGGGGGTAGGCAGCTGTATATCAGGGAGTAAACCTTCTGAGAATAAAAACAGCTGGAGCTTGTTAAGGTAATTACACAGGGGAAATTATAAAGTACTGGGAACTCCACAGAAGAATCTGATTTGTGGTGAGGGGATAGAGATAAAGCTCATTTAGGAACGACATGAACATGCTGCGTAGGTAGCTGTTTCTCAGTAAATATCTCCACTGAGATTAAGAAAAGCAGTAGCTTAATAAATTAAGTACTTCCTGGTATGGTTACTGTACTGGTAACGACCCAAAAGAATCTGGATTGTGGTGAGGGAACAGAGAAAAAAGCTCATTTAGGACCTACACTGACGAAGGGGGTAGGCAGCTGTATATCAGGGAGTAAACCTTCTGAGAATAAAAACAGCTGGAGCTTGTTAAGGTAATTACACAGGGGAAAGGATAATGTACTGGGAACTCCTCAGAAGAATCTGATTTGTGGTGAGGGAAGAGAGATAAAAGCTCATTTAGGAACGACATGAACATGCTGCGTAGGTAGCTGTTTATCAGTAAATATCTCCACTGAGATTAAGAAAAGCAGTAGCTTAATAAATTAAGTACTTCATGGTATGGTTACTGTACTGGTAACTCCCCAAAAGAATCTGGATTGTGGTGAGGGAACAGAGAACAAAGCTCATTTAAGACCTGCACTGACGAAGGGGGTAGGCAGCTGTATATCAGGGAGTAAACCTTCTGAGAATAAAAACAGCTGGAGCTTGTTAAGGGAATTACACAGGGGAAATGATAATGTACTGGGAACAATTCAGAAGAATCTGATTTGTGGAGAGGGGAGAGAGAAAGAAGCTCATTTAGGAACGACATGAACATGCTGCGTAGGTATCTGTTTGTCAGTAAATATCTCCACTGAGATTAAGAAAAGCAGTAGCTTAATAAATTAAGTACTTCCTGGAATGGTAACTGTATTGGTAACTCCCCAAAAGAATCTGGATTGTGGTGAGGGAACAGAGAAAAATCTCATTTAGGACCAGCACTTTCGAAGGGGGTAGGCAGCTGTATATCAGGGAGTAAACCTTCTGAGAATAAAAACAGCTGGAGATTGTTAAGGTAATTACACAGGGGAAAGGATAATGTACTGGGAACTCCTCAGAAGAATCTGATTTGTGATGAGGGGAGAGAGATAAAAGCTCATTTAGGAACGACATGAACATGCTGCGTAAGTAGCTGTTTATCAGTAAATATCTCCACTGAGATTAAGAAAAGCAGTAGCTTAATAAATTAAGTACTTCCTGGTATGGTTACTGTACTGGTAACTCCCCAAAAGAATCTGGATTGTGGTGAGGGAACAGAGAAAAAAGCTCATTTAGGACCTGCACTTACGAAGGGGGTAGGCAGCTGTATATCAGGGAGTAAAACTTCTGAGAATAAAAACAGCTGGAGCTTGTTAAGGTAATTACACAGGGGAAAGGATAATGTTCTGGGAACTCCTCCGAAGAATCTGATTTGTGGTGAGGGGAGAGAGATAAAAGCTCATTTAAGAACGACATGAACATGCTGCGTAGGTAGCTGTTTATCAGGAAATATCTCCCCTGAGATTAAGAAAAGCAGTAGCTTAATAAATTAAGTACTTCCTGGTATGTTTACTGTACTGGTAACTCCCCAAAAGAATCTGGATTGTGGTGAGGGAACAGAGAAAAAAGCTCATTTAGGACCTGCACTTACGCAGGGGGTAGGCAGCTGTATATCAGGGAGTAAACCTTCTGAGAATAAAAACAGCTGGAGCTTGTTAAGGTAATTACACAGGGGAAAGGATAATGTACTGGGAACTCCTCAGAAGAATCTGATTTGTGGTGAGAGGAGAGAGATAAAAGCTCATTTAGGAACGACATGAACACAATGCGTAGGTAGCTGATTATCAGTAAATATCTACACTGAGATTAAGAAAAGCAGTAGCTTAATAAATTAAGTACTTCCTGGTATGGTTACTGTACTGGTAACTCGCCAAAAGAATCTGGATTGTGGTGAGGGAACAGAGAAAAAAGCTCATTTAGGACCTGCACTTACGAAGGGGGTAGGCAGCTGTATATCAGGGAGTAAACCTTCTGAGAATAAAAACAGCTGGAGCTTGTTAAGGTAATTACACAGGGGAAAGGATAAAGTACTGGGAACTCCTCAGAAGAATCTGATTTGAAGTGAGGGGAGGGAGATAAAACCTCATTTAGGAACGACATGAACATGCTGCGTACGTAGCTGTTTATCAGTAAATATCTCCACTGAGATTAAGAAAAGAAGTAGCTTAATAAATTAAGTACTTCCTGGTATGGTTACTGTACTGGTAACTCCCCAACAGAATCTGGATTGTGGTGAGGGAACAGAGAAAAAAGCTCATTTAGGACCTGCACTTACGAAGGGGGTAGGCAGCTGTATATCAGGGAGTAAACCTTCTGAGAATAAAAACAGCTGGAGCTTGCTAAGGTAATTACACAGGGGAAAGGATAATGTACTGGGAACTCCTCAGAAGAATCTGATTTGTGGTGAGGGGAGAGAGATAAAAGCTCATTTAGGAACGACATGAACATGCTGCGTACGTAGCTGTTTATCAGGAAATATCTCCACTGAGATTAAGAAAAGCAGTAGCTTAATAAATTAAGTACTTCCTGTTATGGTTACTGTACTGGTAACTCCCCAAAAGAATCTGGATTGTGGTGAGGGAACAGAGAAAAAAGCTAATTTAGGACCTGCACTTACAAAGGGAGTAGGCAGCTGTATATCAGGTAGTAAACCTTCTGAGAATAAAAACAGCTGGAGCTTGTTAAGGTAATTACACAGGGGAAAGGATAATGTACTGGGAACTCCTCAGAAGAATCTGATATGTGGTGAGGGGAGAGAGATAAAAGATCATTTAGGAACGACATGAACATGCTGCGTAGGTAGCTGTTTATCAGTAAATATCTCCACTGAGATTAAGAAAAGCAGTAGCTTAATAAATTAAGTACTTCCTGGTATGGTTACTGTACTGGTAACTCCCCAAAAGAATCTGGATTGTGGTGGGGGAACAGAGAAAAAAGCTCATTTAGGACCTGCACTTACGAAGGGGTTAGGCAGCTGTATATCAGGGAGTAAACCTTCTGAGAATAAAAACAGCTGGAGCTTGTTAAGGTAATTACACAGGGGAAAGGATAATGTACTGGGAACTCCTCAGAAGAATCTGATTTGTGGTGAGGGGAGAGAGATAAAAGCTCATTTAGTAACGACATGAACATGCTGCGTAGGTAGCTGTTTATCAGTAAATATCTCCACTAAGATAAAGAAAAGCAGTAGCTTAATAAATTAAGTACTTCCTGGTATGGTTACTGTACTGGTAACTCCCCAAAAGTATCTGGATTGTGGTGAGGGAACAGAGAAAAAAGCTCATTTAGGACCTGCACTGACGAAGGGGGTAGGCAGCTGTATATCAGGGAGTAAACCTTCTGAGAATAAAAACAGCTGGAGCTTGTTAAGGTAATTACACAGTGGAAAGGATAATGTACTGGGAACTCCTCAGCAGAATCTCATTTGTGGTGAGGGGAGAGAGATAAAAGCTCATTTAGGAACGACATGAACATGCTGCGTAGGTAGCTGTTCATCAGTAAATATCTCCACTGAGATTAAGAAAAGCAGTAGCTTAATAAATGAAGTACTTCCTGGTATGGTTACTGTACTGGTAACTCCCCAAAAGAATCTGGATTGTGGTGATGGAACAGAGAAAAAAGCTTATTTAGGACCTGCACTGACGTAGGGGGTAGGCAGCTGTATATCAGGGAGTAAACCTTCTGAGAATAAAAACAGCTGGAGCTTGTTAAGGTAATTACACAGGGGAAAGGATAATGTACTGGGAACTCCCCAGAAGAATCTGATTTGTGGTGAGGGGAGAGAGATAAAAGCTCATTTAGGAACGACATGAACATGCTGCGTAGGTAGCTGTTTATCAGTAAATATCTCCACTGAGATTAAGAAAAGCAGTAGCTTAATAAATTAAGTACTTCCTGGTATGGTTACTATACTGGTAACTCCCCAACAGAATCTGGATTGTGGTGAGGGAACAGAAAAAAAAGCTCATTTAGGACCTGCACTTATGAAGGGTGTAGGCAGCAGTATATCAGGGAGTAAACCTTCTGAGAATAAAAACAGCTGGAGCTTGTTAAGGTAATTACACAGGCGAAAGGATAATGTACTGGGAACTCCTCAGAAGAATCTGATTTGTGGTGAGGGGAGAGAGATAAAAGCTCATTTAGGAACGACATGACCATGCTGCGTTGGTAGCTGTTTATCAGTAAATATCTCCACTGAGATTAAGAAAAGCAGTAGCTTAATAAATTAAGAACTTCCTGGTATGGTTACTGTACTGGTAACTCCCCAAAAGAATCTGGATTGTGGTGAGGGAACAGAGAAAAAAGCTCATTTAGGACCTGCATTTACGAGGGGGGTAGTCAGCTGTATATCAGGGAGTAAACCTTCTGGGAATAAAAACAGCTGGAGCTTGTTAAGGTAATTACGCAGGGGAAAGGATAATGTACTGGGAACTCCTCAGAAGAATCTGATTTGTGGTGAGGGGAGAGAGATAAAAGCTCATTTAGGAACGACATGAACATGATGCGTAGGCAGCTGTTTATCAGTAAATATCTCCATTGAGATTAAGAAAAGCAGTAGCTTAATAAATTAAGTACTTCCTGGTATGGTTACTGTACTGCTCACTCCACAAAAGAATCTGGATTGTGGTGAGGGAACAGAGAAAAAAGCTCATTTAGGACCTACACTTACGAAGGGGGAAGGCAGCTGTATATCAGGGAGTAAACCTTCTGAGAATAAAAACAGCTGGAGCTTGTAGACGTAATTACACAGGGGAAAGGATAAAGTACTGGGAACTCCTCAGAAGTATCTGATTCGTGGTGAGGGGAGAGAGATAAAAGCTCATTTAGGAACGACATGAACATGCTGCGTAGGTAGCTGTTTATCAGTAAATATCTCCACTGAGATTAAGAAAAGCAGTAGCTTAATAAATTAAGTACTTCCTGGTATGGTTACTGTACTGGTAACTCCCCAAAAGAATCTGGATTTTGGTGAGGGAAAAGAGAAAAAAGCTCATTTAGGACCTGCACTGACGAAGGGGGTAGGCAGCTGTATATCAGGTAGTAAACCTTCTGAGAATAAAAACAGCTGGAGCTTGTTAGGGTAATTACACAGGGGAAAGGATAATGTACTGGGAACTCCTCTGAAGAATCTGATTTGTGGTGAGGGGAGAGAGATAAAAGCTCATTTAGGAACGACATGAACATGCTGCGTAGGTAGCTGTTTATCAGTAAATATCTCCACTGAGATTAAGAAAACCAGTAGCTTAATAAATTAAGTACTTCCTGGTATGGTTACTGTACTGGTAACTCCCAAAAAGAATCTGGATTGTGGTGAGGGAACAGAGAAAAAAGCTCATTTAGGACCTGCACTTACGAAGGGGGTAGGCAGCTGTATATCAGGGAGTAAACCTTCTGAGAATAAAAACAGCTGGAGCTTGTTAAGGTAATTACACAGGGGAAATTATAAAGTACTGGGAACTCCACAGAAGAATCTGATTTGTGGTGAGGGGATAGAGATAAAGCTCATTTAGGAACGACATGAACATGCTGCGTAGGTAGCTGTTTCTCAGTAAATATCTCCACTGAGATTAAGAAAAGCAGTAGCTTAATAAATTAAGTACTTCCTGGTATGGTTACTGTACTGGTAACTCCCCAAAAGAATCTGGATTGTGGTGAGGGAACAGAGAAAAAAGCTCATTTAGGACCTACACTGACGAAGGGGGTAGGCAGCTGTATATCAGGGAGTAAACCTTCTGAGAATAAAAAGAGCTGGAGCTTGTTAAGGTAATTACACAGGGGAAAGGATAATGTACTGGGAACTCCTCAGAAGAATCTGATTTGTGGTGAGGGAAGAGAGATAAAAGCTCATTTAGGAACGACATGAACATGCTGCGTAGGTAGCTGTTTATCAGTAAATATCTCCACTGAGATTAAGAAAAGCAGTAGCTTAATAAATTAAGTACTTCATGGTATGGTTACTGTACTGGTAACTCCATAAAAGAATCTGGATTGTGGTGAGGGAACAGAGAACAAAGCTCATTTAAGACCTGCACTGACGAAGGGGGTAGGCAGCTGTATATCAGGGAGTAAACCTTCTGAGAATAAAAACAGCTGGAGCTTGTTAAGGGAATTACACAGGGGAAATGATAATGTACTGGGAACAATTCAGAAGAATCTGATTTGTGGAGAGGGGAGAGAGAAAGAAGCTCATTTAGGAACGACATGAACATGCTGCGTAGGTATCTGTTTGTCAGTAAATATCTCCACTGAGATTAAGAAAAGCAGTAGCTTAATAAATTAAGTACTTCCTGGAATGGTAACTGTATTGGTAACTCCCCAAAAGAATCTGGATTGTGGTGAGGGAACAGAGAAAAATCTCATTTAGGACCAGCACTTTCGAAGGGGGTAGGCAGCTGTATATCAGGGAGTAAACCTTCTGAGAATAAAAACAGCTGGAGATTGTTAAGGTAATTACACAGGGGAAAGGATAATGTACTGGGAACTCCTCAGAAGAATCTGATTTGTGATGAGGGGAGAGAGATAAAAGCTCATTTAGGAACGACATGAACATGCTGCGTAAGTAGCTGTTTATCAGTAAATATCTCCACTGAGATTAAGAAAAGCAGTAGCTTAATAAATTAAGTACTTCCTGGTATGGTTACTGTACTGGTAACTCCCCAAAAGAATCTGGATTGTGGTGACGGAACAGAGAAAAAAGCTCATTTAGGACCTGCACTTACGAAGGGGTTAGGCAGCTGTATATCAGGGAGTAAACCTTCTGAGAATAAAAACAGCTGGAGCTTGTTAAGGTAATTACACAGGGGAAAGGATAATGTACTGGGAACTCCTCAGAAGAATCTGATTTGTGGTGAGGGGAGAGAGATAAAAGCTCATTTAGGAACGACATGAACATGCTGCGTAGGTAGCTGTTTATCAGTAAATATCTCCACTGAGATGAAGAAAAGCAGTAGCTTAATAAATTAAGTACTTCCTGGTATGGTTACTGTACTGGTAACTACCCAAAAGTATCTGGATTGTGGTGAGGGAACAGAGAAAAAAGCTCATTTAGGACCTGCACTGAAGAAGGGGGTAGGTAGCTGTATATCAGGGAGTAAACCTTCTGAGAATAAAAACAGCTGGAGCTTGTTAAGGTAATTACACAGTGGAAAGGATAATGTACTGGGAACTCCTCAGCAGAATCTCATTTGTGGTGAGGGGAGAGAGATAAAAGCTCATTTAGGAAACGACATGAACATGCTGCGTAGGTAGCTGTTTTTCAGTAAATATCTCCACTGAGATTAAGAAAAGCAGTAGCTTAATAAATGAAGTACTTCCTGGTATGGTTACTGTACTGGTAACTCCCCAAAAGAATCTGGATTGTGGTGATGGAACAGAGAAAAAAGCTCATTTAGGACCTGCACTGACGTAGGGGGTAGGCAGCTGTATATCAGGGAGTAAACCTTCTGAGAATAAAAACAGCTGGAGCTTGTTAACGTAATTACACAGGGTAAAGGATAATGAACTGGGAACTCCCCAGAAGAATCTGATTTGTGGTGAGGGGAGAGAGATAAAAGCTCATTTAGGAACGACATGAACATGCTGCGTAGGTAGCTGTTTATCAGTAAATATCTCCACTGAGATTAAGAAAAGCAGTAGCTTAATAAATTAAGTACTTCCTGGTATGGTTACTGTACTGGTAACTCCCAGAAGAATCTGGATTGTGGTGAGGGAACAGAGAAAAAAGCTCATTTAGACCTGCACTTACGAAGGGGGTAGGCAGCTGTATATCAGGGAGTAAACCTTCTGAGAATAAAAACAGCTGGAGCTTGTTAAGGTAATTACACAGGGGAAAGGATAATGTACTGGGAACTCCTCAGAAGAATCTGAATTGTGGTGAGGGGAGAGAGATAAAAGCTCATTTAGGAACGACATGAACATGCTGCGTAGGTAGCTGTTTATCAGTAAATATCTCCACTGAGATTAAGAAAAGCAGTAGCTTAATAAATTAAGTACTTCCTGGTATGGTTACTGTACTGGTAACTCACCAAAAGAATCTGGATTGTGGTGAGGGAACAGAGAAAAAAGCTCATTTAGGACCTGCATTTACGAAGGGAGTAGGCAGCTTTATATCAGGGAGTAAACCTTCTGAGAATAAAAACAGCTGGAGCTTGTTAAGGTAATTACACAGGGGAAAGGATAATGTACTAGGTACTCCTCAGAAGAATCTCATTTGTGGTGAGGGGAGAGAGATAAAAGCTCATTTAGGAAGGACATGAACATGCTGCGTAGGTAGCTGTTTATCAGAAAATATCGACACTGAGATTAAGAAAAGCAGTAGCTTAATAAATTAAGTACTTCCTGGTATGGTTACTGTACTGGTAACTCCCCAAAAGAATCTGGATTGTGGTGAGGGAACAGAGAAAAAAGCTCATTTAGGACCTGCACTTACGAAGGGGGTAGGCAGCTGTATATCAGGGAGTAAACCTTCTGAGAATAAAAACAGCTGGAGGTTCTTAAGGTAATTACACAGGGGAAAGCATAATGTACTGGGAACTCCTCAGAAGAATCTGATTTGTGGTGAGGGGAGAGAGATAAAAGCTCATTTAGGAACGACATGAACATTCTGCGTAGGTAGTTGTTTATCAGTAAATATCTCCACTGAGATTAAGAAAAGCAGTAGCTTAATAAATTAAGTACTTCCTGGTATGGTTACTGTACTGGTAACTCCCCGAAGATTCTGGATTATGGTGAGGGAACAGAGAAAAAAGCTCATTTAGGACCTGCACTTACGAAGGGGGTAGGCAGCTGTATATCAGGGAGTAAACCTTCTGAGAATAAAAACAGCTGGAGCTTGTTAAGGTAATTACACAGGGGAAAGGATAAAGTACTGGGAACTCCTCAGAAGTATCTGATTTGTGGTGAGGGGAGAGAGATAAAAGCTCATTTAGGAACGACATGAAAATGCTGCGTAGGTAGCTGTTTATCAGTAAATATCTCCACTGAGATTAAGAAAAGCAGTAGCTTAATAAATTAAGTACTTCCTGGTATGGTTACTGTACTGGTAACTCCCCAAAAGAATCTGGATTGTGGTGAGGGAACAGAGAAAAAAGCTCATTTAAGACCTGTACTTACGAAGGGGTTAGGCAGCTGTATATCAGGGAGTAAACCTTCTGAGAATAAAAACAGCTGGAGCTTGTTAAGGTAATTACACAGAGGAAATTATAAAGTACTGGGAACTCCTAAGAAGAATCTGATTTGTGTTGAGGGGATAGAGATAAAGCTCATTTAGGAACGACATGAACATGCTGCGTAGGTAGCTGTTTATCAGTAAATATCTCCACTGAGATTAAGAAAAGCAGTAGCTTAATAAATTAAGTACTTCCTGGTATGGTTACTGTACTGGTAACTCCCAGAAGAATCTGGATTGTGGTGAGGGAACAGAGAAAAAAGCTCATTTAGACCTGCACTTACGAAGGGGGTAGGCAGCTGTATATCAGGGAGTAAACCTTCTGAGAATAAAAACAGCTGGAGCTTGTTAAGGTAATTACACAGGGGAAAGGATAATGTACTGGGAACTCCTCAGAAGAATCTGATTTGTGGTGAGGGGAGAGAGATAAAAGCTCATTTAGGAACGACATGAACATGCTGCGTAGGTAGCTGTTTATCAGTAAATATCTCCACTGAGATTACGAAAAGCAGTAGGTTAATAAATTAAGTACTTCCTGGTATGGTTACTGTACTGGTAACACCCCAAAAGAATCTGCATTGTGGTGAGGGAACAGAGAATAAAGCTCATTTAGGACCTTCACTTACGAAGGGGGTAGGCAGCTGTATATCAGGGAGTAAACATTCTGAGAATAAAAACAGCTGGAGCTTGTTAAGGTAATTACACAGGGGAAAGGATAATGTACTGGGAACTCCTCAGAAGAATCTGATTTGTGGTGAGGGGAGAGAGATAAAAGCTCATTTAGGAACGACATGAACATGCTGCGTAGGTAGCTGTTTATCAGTAAATATCTCCACTGAGCTTTAGAAAAGCAGTAGCTTAATAAATTAAGTACTTCCTGGTATGGTTACTGTACTGGTAACTCCCCAAAAGAATCTGGATTGTGGTGAGGGAACAGAGAAAAAAGCTCATTTAGGACCTGCACTTACGAAGGGGGTAGGCAGCTGTCTATCAGGGAGTAAAGCTTCTGAGAATAAAAACAGCTGCAGCTTGTTAAGGTAATTACACAGGGGAAAGGACAATGTACTGGGAACTCCTCAGAAGAATCTGATTTGTGGTGAGGGGAGAGAGATAAAAGCTCATTTAGGAACGACATGAACATGCTGCGTAGGTAGCTGTTTATCAGTAAATATCTCCACTGAGATTAAGAAAAGCAGTAGCTTAATAAATTAAGTGCTTCCTGGTATGGTTACTGTACTGGTAACTCCCCAAAAGAATCTGGATTGTGGTGAGGGAACAGAGAAAAAAGCTCATTTAGGACCTGCACTTACGAAGGGGGTAGGCAGCTGTATATCAGGGAGGAAACCTTCTGAGAATAAAAACAGCTGCAGCTTTTTAAGGTAATTACACAGGGGAAAGGATAATGTACTGGGAACTCCTCAGAAGAATCTGATTTGTGGTGAGGGGATAGAGATAAAAGCTCACTTAGGAACGACATGAACATGCTGCGTAGGTAGCAGTTTATCAGTAAATATCTCCACTGAGATTAAGAAAAGCAGTAGGTTAATAAATTAAGTACTTCCTTGTATGGTTACTGTACTGATAACTCCCCAAAAGAATCTGGATTGTGGTGAGGGAACAGAGAAAAAAGCTCATTTAGGACCTGCACTTACGAAGGGGGTAGGCAGCTGTATATCAGGGAGTAAACCTTCTGAGAATAAAAACAGTTGGAGCTTGTTAAGGTAATTACACAGGGGAAAGGATAATGTACTGGGAACTCCTCAGAAGAATCTGATTTGTGGTGAGGGGAGAGAGATAAAAGCTCATTTAGGAACGACATGAACATGCTGCATAGGTAGCTGTTTATCAGTAAATATCTCCACTGAGATTAAGAAAAGCAGTAGCTTAATAAATTAAGTACTTCCTGGTATGGTTACTGTACTGGTAACTCCCCAAAAGAATCTGGATTGTGGTGAGGGAACAGAGAAAATAGCTCATTTAGGACCTGCACTTACGAAGGGGGTAGGCAGCTGTATATCAGGGAGTAAAGCTTCTGAGAATAAAAACAGCTGCAGCTTGTTAAGGTAATTACACAGGGGAAAGGATAATGTACTGGGAACTCCTCAGAAGAATCTGATTTGTGGTGAGGGGAGAGAGATAAAAGCTCATTTAGGAACGACATGAACATGCTGCGAAGGTAGCTGTTTATCAGTATATATCTCCACTGAGATTAAGAAAAGCAGTAGCTTAATAAATTAAGTACTTCCTGGTATGGTTACTGTACTGGTAACTCCCCAAAAGAATCTGGATTGTGGTGAGGGAACAGAGAAAAAAGCTCATTTAGGACCTGCACTTACCAAGGGGTAGGCAGCTATATATCAGGGAGTAAACCTTCTGAGAATAAAAACAGCTGGAGCTTGTTAAGGTAATTACACAGGAGAAAGGATAAAGTACTGGGAACTCCTCAGAAGAATCTGATTTGTGGTGAGGGGAGAGAGATAAAAGCTCATTTAGGAACGACATGAACATGCTGCGTAGGTAGCTGTTTATCAGTAAATATCTCCACTGAGCTTTAGAAAATCAGTAGCTTAATAAATTAAGTACTTCCTGGTATGGTTACTGTACTGGTAGCTCCCCAAAAGAATCTGGATTGTGGTGAGGGAACAGAGAAAAAAGCTCATTTAGGACCTGCACTTACGAAGGGGGTAGGCAGCTGTATATCAGGGAGTAAAGCTTCTGAGAATAAAAACAGCTGCAGCTTGTTAAGGTAATTACACAGGGGAAAGGATAATGTACTGGGAACTCCTCAGAAGAATCTGATTTGTGGTGAGGGGAGAGAGATAAAAGCTCATTTAGGAACGACATGAACATGCTGCGTAGGTAGCTGTTTATCAGTAAATATCTCCACTGAGATTAAGAAAAGCAGTAGCTTAATAAATTAAGTACTTCCTGGTATGGTTACTGTACTGGTAACTCCCCAAAAGAATCTGGATTGTGGTGAGGGAACAGAGAAAAAAGCTCATTTAGGACCTGCACTTACGAAGGGGGTAGGCAGCTGTATATCAGGGACTAAACCTTCTGAGAATAAAAACAGCTGGAGCTTGTTAAGGTAATTACACAGGGGAAAGGATAATGTACTGGGAACTCCTCAGAAGAATCTGATTTGTGGTGAGGGGAGACAGATAAAAGCTCATTTAGGAACGACATGAACATGCTGCATAGGTAGCTGTTTATCAGTAAATATCTCCACTGAGATTAAGAAAAGCAGTAGCTTAATAAATTAAGTACTTCCTGGTATGGTTACTGTACTGGTAACTCCCCAAAAGAATCTGGATTGTGGTGAGGGAACAGAGAAAAAAGCTCATTTAGGACCTGCACTTACGAAGGGGGTAGGCAGCTGTATATCAGGGAGTAAAGCTTCTGAGAATAAAAACAGCTGCAGCTTGTTAAGGTAATTACACAGGGGAAAGGATAATGTACTGGGAACTCCTCAGAAGAATCTGATTTGTGGTGAGGGGAGAGAGATAAAAGCTCATTTAGGAACGACATGAACATGCTGCGAAGGTAGCTGTTTATCAGTAAATATCTCCACTGAGATTAAGAAAAGCAGTAGCTTAATAAATTAAGTACTTCCTGGTATGGTTTCTGTACTGGTAACTCCCCAAAAGAATCTGGATTGTGGTGAGGGAACAGAGAAAAAAGCTCATTTAGGACCTGCACTTACGAAGGGGTAGGCAGCTGTATATC
The DNA here is from genome assembly GCF_023159225.1 of Perognathus longimembris pacificus. Lineage (NCBI taxonomy): Eukaryota > Metazoa > Chordata > Mammalia > Rodentia > Heteromyidae > Perognathus > Perognathus longimembris. Next base: position 13,203 of record NW_025959007.1, on the reverse strand, counting down.
AGGGAGTAAACCTTCTGAGAATAAAAACAGCTGGAGCTTGTTAAGGTAATTACACAGGAGAAAGGATAAAGTACTGGGAACTCCTCAGAAGAATCTGATTTGTGGTGAGGGGAGAGAGATAAAAGCTCATTTAGGAACGACATGAACATGCTGCGTAGGTAGCTGTTTATCAGTAAATATCTCCACTGAGCTTTAGAAAATCAGTAGCTTAATAAATTAAGTACTTCCTGGTATGGTTACTGTACTGGTAGCTCCCCAAAAGAATCTGGATTGTGGTGAGGGAACAGAGAAAAAAGCTCATTTAGGTCCTGCACTTACGAAGGGGGTAGGCAGCTGTATATCAGGGAGTAAAGCTTCTGAGAATAAAAACAACTGCAGCTTGTTAAGGTAATTACACAGGGGAAAGGATAATGTACTGGGAACTCCTCAGAAGAATCTGATTTGTGGTGAGGGGAGAGAGATAAAAGCTCATTTAGGAACGACATGAACATGCTGCGTAGGTAGCTGTTTATCAGTAAATATCTCCACTGAGATTAAGAAAAGCAGTAGCTTAATAAATTAAGTACTTCCTGGTATGATTACTGTACTGGTAACACCCCAAAAGAATCTGGATTGTGGTGAGGGAACAGAGAAAAAAGCTCATTTAGGACCTGCACTTACGAAGGGGGTAGGCAGCTGTATATCAGGGAGTAAACCTTCTGAGAATAAAAACAGCTGGAGCTTGTTAAGGTAATTACACAGGAGAAAGGATAAAGTACTGGGAACTCCTCAGAAGAATCTGATTTGTGGTGAGGGGAGAGAGATAAAAGCTCATTTAGGAACAACATGAACATGCTGCGTAGGTAGCTGTTTATCAGTAAATATCTCCACTGAGCTTTAGAAAAGCAGTAGCTTAATAAATTAAGTACTTCCTGGTATGGTTACTGTACTGGTAACTCCCCAAAAGAATCTGGATTGTGGTGAGGGAACAGAGAAAAAAGCTCATTTAGGACCTGCACTTACGAAGGGGGTAGGCAGCTGTATATCAGGGAGTAAAGCTTCTGAGAATAAAAACAGCTGCAGCTTGTTAAGGTAATTACACAGGGGAAAGGATAATGTACTGGGAACTCCTCAGAAGAATCTGATTTGTGGTGAGGGGAGAGAGATAAAAGCTCATTTAGGAACGACATGAACATGCTGCGTAGGTAGCTGTTTATCAGTAAATATCTCCACTGAGATTAAGAAAAGCAGTAGGTTAATAAATTAAGTACTTCCTGGTATGGTTACTGTACTGGTAACTCCCCAAAAGAATCTGGATTGTTGTGAGGGAACAGAGAAAAAAGCTCATTTAGGACCTGCACTTACGAAGGGGGTAGGCAGCTGTATATCAGGGAGTAAACCTTCTGAGAATAAAAACAGCTGGAGCTTGTTAAGGTAATTACACAGGGGAAAGGATAATGTACTGGGAACTCCTCAGAAGAATCTGATTTGTGGTGAGGGGAGAGAGATAAAAGCTCATTTAGGAACGACATGAACATGCTGCGTAGGTAGCTGTTTATCAGTAAATATCTCCACTGAGATTAAGAATAGCAGTAGCTTAATAAATTAAGTACTTCCTGCTATGGTTACTGTACTGGTAACTCCCCAAAAGAATCTGGATTGTCGTGAGGGAACAGAGAAAAAAGCTCATTTAGGACCTGCACTTACGAAGGGGGTAGGCAGCTGTATATCAGGGAGTAAACCTTCTGAGAATAAAAACAGCTGGAGCTTGTTAAGGTAATTACACAGGGGAAAGGATAATGTACTGGGAACTCCTCAGAAGAATCTGATTTGTGGTGAGGGGAGAGAGATAAAAGCTCATTTAGGAACGACATGAACATGCTGCGTACGTAGCTGTTTATTAGTAAATATCTCCACTGAGATTAAGAAAAGCAGTAGCTTAATAAATTAAGTACTTCCTGGTATGGTTACTGTACTGGTAACTCCCCAAAAGAATCTGGATTGTGGTGAGGGAACAGAGAAAAAAGCTCATTTAGGACCTGCACTTACGAAGGGGGTAGGCAGCTGTATATCAGGGACTAAACCTTCTGAGAATAAAAACAGCTGGAGCTTGTTAAGATAATTACACAGGGGAAAGGATAATGTACTGGGAACTCCTCAGAAGAATCTGAATTGTGGTGAGGGGAGATAGATAAAAGCTCATTTAGGAACGACATGAACATGCTACTTAGGTAGCTGTTTATCAGTAAATATCTCCACTGAGATTAAGAAAAGCAGTAGGTTAATAAATTAAGTACTTCCTGGTATGGTTACTGTACTGGTAACACTCCAAAAGAATCTGGATTGTGGTGAGGGAACAGAGAATAAAGCTCATTTAGGACCTTCACTTACGAAGGGGGTAGGCAGCTGTATATCAGGGAGTAAACCTTCTGAGAATAAAAACAGCTGGAGCTTGTTAAGGTAATTACACAGGGGAAAGGATAATGTACTGGGAACTCCTCAGAAGAATCTGATTTGTGGTGAGGGGAGAGAGATAAAAGCTCATTTATGAACGACATGAACATGCTGCGTAGGTAGCTGTTTATCAGTAAATATCTCCACTGAGATTTAGAAAATCAGTTTCTTAATAAATTAAGTACTTACTGGTATGGTTACTGTACTGGTAGCTCCCCAAAAGAATCTGGATTGTGGTGAGGGAACAGAGAAAAAAGCTCATTTAGGACCTGCACTTACGAAGGGGGTAGGCAGCTGTAATCAGGGAGTAAACCTTCGGAGAATAAAAACAGCTGGATCTTGTTAAGGTAATTACACAGGGGAAAGGATAATGTACTGGGAACTCCTCAGAAGAATCTGATTTGTGGTGAGGGGAGAGAGATAAAAGCTCATTTAGGAACGACATGAACATGCTGCGTAGGTAGCTGTTTATCAGTAAATATCTCCACTGAGATTAAGAAAAGCAGTAGCTTAATAAATTAAGTACTTCCTGGTATGGTTACTGTACTGGTAACTCCCCAAAAGAATCTGGATTGTGGTGAGGGAACAGAGAAAAAAGCTCATTTAGGACCTGCACTTACGAAGGGGGTAGGCAGCTGTATATCAGGGAGTAAAGCTTCTGAGAATAAAAACAGCTGGAGCTTGTTAAGGTAATTACACAGGGGAAAGGATAATGTACTGGGAACTCCTCAGAAGAATCTGATTTGTGGTGAGGGGAGAGAGATAAAAGCTCATTTAAGAACGACATGAACATGCTGCGTAGGTAGCTGTTTATCAGTAAATATCTCCACTGAGATTAAGAAAAGCAGTAGCTTAATAAATTAAGTACTTCCTGGTATGGTTACTGTACTGGTAACTCCCCAAAAGAATCTGGATTTTGGTGTGGGAACAGAGAAAAAAGCTCATTTAGGACCTGCACTTACGAAGGGGGTAGGCAGCTGTATATCAGGGACTAAACCTTCTGAGAATAAAAATAGCTGGAGCTTGTTAAGGTAATTACACAGGGGAAAGGATAATGTACTGGGAACTCCTCAGAAGAATCTGATTTGTGGTGAGGGGAGAGAGATAAAAGCTCATTGATGAACGACATGAACATGCTGCGTAGGTAGCTGTTTATCAGTAAATATCTCCACTGAGATTAAGAAAAGCAGTAGCTTAATAAATTAAGTACTTCCTGGTATGGTTACTGTACTGGTAACTCCCCAAGAGAATCTGGATTGTGGTGAGGGAACAGAGAAAAAAGCTCATTTAGGACCTACACTTACGAAGGGGGTAGGCAGCTGTATATCAGGGGGTAAACCTTCTGAGAATAAAAACAGCTGGAGCTTGTTAAGGTAATTACAGAGGGGAAAGGATAATGTACTGGGAACTCCTCAGAAGAATCTGATTCGTGGTGAGGGGAGAGAGATAAAAGCTCATTTAGGAACGACATGAACATGCTGCGTAGGTAGCTGTTTATCAGTAAATATCTCCACTGAGATTAAGAAAAGCAGTAGCTTAATAAATTAAGTACTTCCTGGTATGGTTACTGTACTGGTAACTCCCAAAAAGAATCTGGATTGTGGTGAGGGAACAGAGAAAAAAGCTCATTTAGGACCTGCACTTACGAAGGGGGTAGGCAGCTGTATATCAGGGAGTAAACCTTCTGAGAATAAAAACAGCTGGAGCTGGTTAAGGTAATTACACAGGGGAAAGGATAATGTACTGGGAACTACTCAGAAGAATCTGATTTGTGGTGAGGGGAGAGAGATAAAAGCTCATTTAGGAACGACATGAACATGCTGCGTAGGTAGCTGTTTATCAGTAAATATCTCCACTGAGATTAAGAAAAGCAGTAGCTTAATAAATTAAGTACTTCCTGGTATGGTTACTGTACTGGTAACTCCCCAAAAGAATCTGGATTGTGGTGAGGGAACAGAGAAAAAAGCTCATTTAGGACCTGCACTTACGCAGGGGGTAGGCAGCTGTATATCAGGGAGTAAAGCTTCTGAGAATAAAAACAGCTGGAGCTTGTTAAGGTAATTACACAGGGGAAAGGATAATGTACTGGGAACTCCTCAGAAGAATCTGATTTGTGGTGAGGGGAGAGAGATAAAAGCTCATTTAGGAACGACATGAACATGCTGGGTACGTATCTGTTTATCAGTAAATATCTCCACTGAGATTAAGAAAAGCAGTAGCTTAATAAATTAAGTAGTACTGGTATGGTTACTGTACTGGTAACTCCCCAAAAGAATCTGGATTGTGGTGCGGAAACAGAGAAAAAAGCTCATTAAGGACCTGCACTTACGAAGGGGTTAGGCAGCTGTATATCAGGGAGTAAACCTTCTGAGAATAAAAACAGCTGGAGCTTGTTAAGGTAATTACACAGGGGAAAGGATAATATACTGGGAACTCCTCAGAAGAATCTGATTTGTGGTGAGGGGAGAGAGATAAAAGCTCATTTAGGAACGACATGAACATGCTGCGTAGGTAGCTGTTTATCAGGAAATATCTACACTGAGATTAAGAAAAGCAGTAGCTTAATAAATTAAGTACTTCTTGGAATGGGTACTGTACTGGTAACTCCCCAAAAGAATCTGGATTGTGGTGAGGGAACAGAGAAAAAAGCTCATTTAGGACCAGCACTTACGAAGGGGGTAGGCAGCTGTATATCAGGGAGTAAACCTTCTGAGAATAAAAACAGCTGGAGCTTGTTAAGGTAATTACACAGGGGAAAGGATAATGTACTGGGAACTCCTCAGAAGAATCTGATTTGTGGTGAGGGGAGAGAGATAAAAGCTCATTTAAGAACGACATGAACATGCTGCGTAGGTAGCTGTTCATCAGTAAATATCTCCACTGAGATTAAGAAAAGCAGTAGCTTAATAAATTAAGTACTTCCTGGTATGGTTACTGTACTGGTAACTCCCCAAAAGAATCTGGATTGTGGTGAGGGAACAGAGAAAAAAGCTCATTTAGGACCTGCACTTACGAAGGGGGTAGGCAGCTGTATATCAGGGAGTAAACCTTCTGAGAATAAAAACAGCTGGAGCTTGTTAAGGTAATTACACAGGGGAAAGGATAATGTACTGGGAACTCCTCAGAAGAATCTGATTTGTGGTGAGGGGAGAGAGATAAAAGCTCATTTAGGAACGACATGAACATGCTGCGTACGTAGCTGTTTATCAGTAAATATCTCCACTGAGATTAAGAAAAGAAGTAGCTTAATAAATTAAGTACTTCCTGGTATGGATACTGTACTGGTAACTCCCCAAAAGAATCTGCATTGTGGTGAGGGAACAGAGAAAAAAGCTCATTTAGGACCTGCACTTATGCAGGGGGTAGGCAGCTGTATATCAGGGAGTAAACCTTCTGAGAATAAAAACAGCTGCAGCTTGTTAAGGTAATTACACAGGGGAAATTATAAAGTACTGGGAACTCCTCAGAAGAATCTGATTTGTGGTGAGGGGAGAGAGATAAAAGCTCATTTAGGAACTACATGAACATGCTGCATAGGTAGATGTTTATCAGTAAAAATCTCCACTGAGATTAAGAAAAGCAGTAGCTTAATAAATTAAGTACTTCCTTGTATGGTTACTCTACTGGTAACTCCCCAAAAGAATCTGGATTGTGGTGAGGGAACAGAGAAAAAAGCTCATTTAGGACCTGCACTTACGAAGGGGTAGGCAGCTGTAATCAGGGAGTAAACCTTCGGAGAATAAAAACAGCTGGATCTTGTTAAGGTAATTACACAGGGGAAAGGATAATGTACTGGGAACTCCTCAGAAGAATCTGATTTGTGGTGAGGGGAGAGAGATAAAAGCTCATTTAGGACCTGCACTTACGAAGGGGGTAGGCAGCTGTATATCAGGGAGTATACCTTCTGAGAATAAAAACAGCTGGAGCTTGTTAAGGTAATTACACAGGGGAAAGGATAATGTACTGGGAACTCCTCCGAAGAATCTGATTTGTGGTGAGGGGAGAGAGATAAAAGCTCATTTAGGAACGACATGAACATGCTGCGTAGGTAGCTGTTTATCAGGAAATATCTCCACTGAGATTAAGAAAAGCAGTAGCTTAATAAATTAAGTACTTCCTGGTATGTTTACTGTACTGGTAACTCCCCAAAAGAATCTGGATTGTGGTGAGGGAACAGAGAAAAAAGCTCATTTAGGACCTGCACTTACGCAGGGGGTAGGCAGCTGTATATCAGGGAGTAAACCTTCTGAGAATAAAAACAGCTGGAGCTTGTTAAGGAAATTACACAGGGGAAAGGATAATGTACTGGGAACTCCTCAGAAGAATCTGATTTGTGGTGAGGGGAGAGAGATAAAAGCTCATTTAGGAACGACATGAACACAATGCGTAGGTAGCTGATTATCAGTAAATATCTCCACTGAGATTAAGAAAAGCAGTAGCTTAATAAATTAAGTACTTCCTGGTATGGTTACTGTACTGGTAAGTCCCCAAAAGCATCTGGATTGTGGTGAGGGAACAGAGAAAAAAACTCATTTAGGACCTGCACTTACGAAGGGAGTAGGCAGCTGTATATCAGGGAGTAAACCTTCTGAGAATAAAAACAGCTGGAGCTTGTTAAGGTAATTACACAGGGGAAAGGATAATGTACTGGGAACTCCTCAGAAGAATCTGATTTGTGGTGAGGGGAGAGAGATAAAAGCTCATTTAGGAACGACATGAACATGCTGCGTACGTAGCTGTTTATCAGTAAATATCTCCACTGAGATTAAGAAAAGCAGTAGCTTAATAAATTAAGTACTTCCTGGTATGGTTACTGTACTGGTAACTCCCCAAAAGAATCTGGATTGTGGTGAGGGAACAGAGAAAAAAGCTCATTTAGGACCTGCACTTACGAAGGGGGTAGGCAGCTGTATATCAGGGAGTAAAACTTCTGAGAATAAAAACAGCTGGAGCTTGTTAAGGTAATTACACAGGGGAAAGGATAATGTACTGGGAACTCCTCCGAAGAATCTGATTTGTGGTGAGGGGAGAGAGATAAAAGCTCATTTAAGAACGACATGAACATGCTGCGTAGGTAGCTGTTTATCAGGAAATATCTCCCCTGAGATTAAGAAAAGCAGTAGCTTAATAAATTAAGTACTTCCTGGTATGTTTACTGTACTGGTAACTCCCCAAAAGAATCTGGATTGTGGTGAGGGAACAGAGAAAAAAGCTCATTTAGGACCTGCACTTACGCAGGGGGTAGGCAGCTGTATATCAGGGAGTAAACCTTCTGAGAATAAAAACAGCTGGAGCTTGTTAAGGTAATTACACAGGGGAAAGGATAATGTACTGGGAACTCCTCAGAAGAATCTGATTTGTGGTGAGAGGAGAGAGATAAAAGCTCATTAGGAACGACATGAACACAATGCGTAGGTAGCTGATTATCAGTAAATATCTACACTGAGATTAAGAAAAGCAGTAGCTTAATAAATTAAGTACTTCCTGGTATGGTTACTGTACTGGTAACTCGCCAAAAGAATCTGGCTTGTGGTGAGGGAACAGAGAAAAAAGCTCATTTAGGACCTGCACTTACGAAGGGGGTAGGCAGCTGTATATCAGGGAGTAAACCTTCTGAGAATAAAAACAGCTGGAGCTTGTTAAGGTAATTACACAGGGGAAAGGATAAAGTACTGGGAACTCCTCAGAAGAATCTGATTTGAAGTGAGGGGAGGGAGATAAAACCTCATTTAGGAACGACATGAACATGCTGCGTACGTAGCTGTTTATCAGTAAATATCTCCACTGAGATTAAGAAAAGAAGTAGCTTAATAAATTAAGTACTTCCTCGTATGGTTACTGTACTGGTAACTCCCCAACAGAATCTGGATTGTGGTGAGGGAACAGAGAAAAAAGCTCATTTAGGACCTGCACTTACGAAGGGGGTAGGCAGCTGTATATCAGGGAGTAAACCTTCTGAGAATAAAAACAGCTGGAGCTTGCTAAGGTAATTACACAGGGGAAAGGATAATGTACTGGGAACTCCTCAGAAGAATCTGATTTGTGGTGAGGGGAGAGAGATAAAAGCTCATTTAGGAACGACATGAACATGCTGCGTACGTAGCTGTTTATCAGGAAATATCTCCACTGAGATTAAGAAAAGCAGTAGCTTAATAAATTAAGTACTTCCTGTTATGGTTACTGTACTGGTAACTCCCCAAAAGAATCTGGATTGTGGTGAGGGAACAGAGAAAAAAGCTAATTTAGGACCTGCACTTACAAAGGGAGTAGGCAGCTGTATATCAGGGAGTAAACCTTCTGAGAATAAAAACAGCTGGAGCTTGTTAAGGTAATTACACAGGGGAAAGGATAATGTACTGGGAACTCCTCAGAAGAATCTGATATGTGGTGAGGGGAGAGAGATAAAAGATCATTTAGGAACGACATGAACATGCTGCGTAGGTAGCTGTTTATCAGTAAATATCTCCACTGAGATTAAGAAAAGCAGTAGCTTAATAAATTAAGTACTTCCTGGTATGGTTACTGTACTGGTAACTCCCCAAAAGAATCTGGATTGTGGTGGGGGAACAGAGAAAAAAGCTCATTTAGGACCTGCACTTACGAAGGGGTTAGGCAGCTGTATATCAGGGAGTAAACCTTCTGAGAATAAAAACAGCTGGAGCTTGTTAAGGTAATTACACAGGGGAAAGGATAATGTACTGGGAACTCCTCAGAAGAATCTGATTTGTGGTGAGGGGAGAGAGATAAAAGCTCATTTAGTAACGACATGAACATGCTGCGTAGGTAGCTGTTTATCAGTAAATATCTCCACTGAGATAAAGAAAAGCAGTAGCTTAATAAATTAAGTACTTCCTGGTATGGTTACTGTACTGGTAACTCCCCAAAAGTATCTGGATTGTGGTGAGGGAACAGAGAAAAAAGCTCATTTAGGACCTGCACTGACGAAGGGGGTAGGCAGCTGTATATCAGGGAGTAAACCTTCTGAGAATAAAAACAGCTGGAGCTTGTTAAGGTAATTACACAGTGGAAAGGATAATGTACTGGGAACTCCTCAGCAGAATCTCATTTGTGGTGAGGGGAGAGAGATAAAAGCTCATTTAGGAACGACATGAACATGCTGCGTAGGTAGCTGTTCATCAGTAAATATCTCCACTGAGATTAAGAAAAGCAGTAGCTTAATAAATGAAGTACTTCCTGGTATGGTTACTGTACTGGTAACTCCCCAAAAGAATCTGGATTGTGGTGATGGAACAGAGAAAAAAGCTTATTTAGGACCTGCACTGACGTAGGGGGTAGGCAGCTGTATATCAGGGAGTAAACCTTCTGAGAATAAAAACAGCTGGAGCTTGTTAAGGTAATTACACAGGGGAAAGGATAATGTACTGGGAACTCCCCAGAAGAATCTGATTTGTGGTGAGGGGAGAGAGATAAAAGCTCATTTAGGAACGACATGAACATGCTGCGTAGGTAGCTGTTTATCAGTAAATATCTCCACTGAGATTAAGAAAAGCAGTAGCTTAATAAATTAAGTACTTCCTGGTATGGTTACTATACTGGTAACTCCCCAACAGAATCTGGATTGTGGTGAGGGAACAGAAAAAAAAGCTCATTTAGGACCTGCACTTATGAAGGGTGTAGGCAGCAGTATATCAGGGAGTAAACCTTCTGAGAATAAAAACAGCTGGAGCTTGTTAAGGTAATTACACAGGCGAAAGGATAATGTACTGGGAACTCCTCAGAAGAATCTGATTTGTGGTGAGGGGAGAGAGATAAAAGCTCATTTAGGAACGACATGACCATGCTGCGTTGGTAGCTGTTTATCAGTAAATATCTCCACTGAGATTAAGAAAAGCAGTAGCTTAATAAATTAAGAACTTCCTGGTATGGTTACTGTACTGGTAACTCCCCAAAAGAATCTGGATTGTGGTGAGGGAACAGAGAAAAAAGCTCATTTAGGACCTGCATTTACGAGGGGGGTAGTCAGCTGTATATCAGGGAGTAAACCTTCTGGGAATAAAAACAGCTGGAGCTTGTTAAGGTAATTACGCAGGGGAAAGGATAATGTACTGGGAACTCCTCAGAAGAATCTGATTTGTGGTGAGGGGAGAGAGATAAAAGCTCATTTAGGAACGACATGAACATGATGCGTAGGCAGCTGTTTATCAGTAAATATCTCCATTGAGATTAAGAAAAGCAGTAGCTTAATAAATTAAGTACTTCCTGGTATGGTTACTGTACTGGTCACTCCACAAAAGAATCTGGATTGTGGTGAGGGAACAGAGAAAAAAGCTCATTTAGGACCTACACTTACGAAGGGGGTAGGCAGCTGTATATCAGGGAGTAAACCTTCTGAGAATAAAAACAGCTGGAGCTTGTAGAGGTAATTACACAGGGGAAAGGATAAAGTACTGGGAACGCCTCAGAAGAATCTGATTCGTGGTGAGGGGAGAGAGATAAAAGCTCATTTAGGAACGACATGAACATGCTGCGTAGGTAGCTGTTTATCAGTAAATATCTCCACTGAGATTAAGAAAAGCAGTAGCTTAATAAATTAAGTACTTCCTGGTATGGTTACTGTACTGGTAACTCCCCAAAAGAATCTGGATTTTGGTGAGGGAAAAGAGAAAAAAGCTCATTTAGGACCTGCACTGACGAAGGGGGTAGGCAGCTGTATATCAGGTAGTAAACCTTCTGAGAATAAAAACAGCTGGAGCTTGTTAAGGTAATTACACAGGGGAAAGGATAATGTACTGGGAACTCCTCTGAAGAATCTGATTTGTGGTGAGGGGAGAGAGATAAAAGCTCATTTAGGAACGACATGAACATGCTGCGTAGGTAGCTGTTTATCAGTAAATATCTCCACTGAGATTAAGAAAACCAGTAGCTTAATAAATTAAGTACTTCCTGGTATGGTTACTGTACTGGTAACTCCCCAAAAGAATCTGGATTGTGGTGAGGGAACAGAGAAAAAAGCTCATTTAGGACCTGCACTTACGAAGGGGGTAGGCAGCTGTATATCAGGGAGTAAACCTTCTGAGAATAAAAACAGCTGGAGCTTGTTAAGGTAATTACACAGGGGAAATTATAAAGTACTGGGAACTCCACAGAAGAATCTGATTTGTGGTGAGGGGATAGAGATAAAGCTCATTTAGGAACGACATGAACATGCTGCGTAGGTAGCTGTTTCTCAGTAAATATCTCCACTGAGATTAAGAAAAGCAGTAGCTTAATAAATTAAGTACTTCCTGGTATGGTTACTGTACTGGTAACGACCCAAAAGAATCTGGATTGTGGTGAGGGAACAGAGAAAAAAGCTCATTTAGGACCTACACTGACGAAGGGGGTAGGCAGCTGTATATCAGGGAGTAAACCTTCTGAGAATAAAAACAGCTGGAGCTTGTTAAGGTAATTACACAGGGGAAAGGATAATGTACTGGGAACTCCTCAGAAGAATCTGATTTGTGGTGAGGGAAGAGAGATAAAAGCTCATTTAGGAACGACATGAACATGCTGCGTAGGTAGCTGTTTATCAGTAAATATCTCCACTGAGATTAAGAAAAGCAGTAGCTTAATAAATTAAGTACTTCATGGTATGGTTACTGTACTGGTAACTCCCCAAAAGAATCTGGATTGTGGTGAGGGAACAGAGAACAAAGCTCATTTAAGACCTGCACTGACGAAGGGGGTAGGCAGCTGTATATCAGGGAGTAAACCTTCTGAGAATAAAAACAGCTGGAGCTTGTTAAGGGAATTACACAGGGGAAATGATAATGTACTGGGAACAATTCAGAAGAATCTGATTTGTGGAGAGGGGAGAGAGAAAGAAGCTCATTTAGGAACGACATGAACATGCTGCGTAGGTATCTGTTTGTCAGTAAATATCTCCACTGAGATTAAGAAAAGCAGTAGCTTAATAAATTAAGTACTTCCTGGAATGGTAACTGTATTGGTAACTCCCCAAAAGAATCTGGATTGTGGTGAGGGAACAGAGAAAAATCTCATTTAGGACCAGCACTTTCGAAGGGGGTAGGCAGCTGTATATCAGGGAGTAAACCTTCTGAGAATAAAAACAGCTGGAGATTGTTAAGGTAATTACACAGGGGAAAGGATAATGTACTGGGAACTCCTCAGAAGAATCTGATTTGTGATGAGGGGAGAGAGATAAAAGCTCATTTAGGAACGACCATGAACATGCTGCGTAAGTAGCTGTTTATCAGTAAATATCTCCACTGAGATTAAGAAAAGCAGTAAGCTTAATAAATTAAGTACTTCCTGGTATGGTTACTGTACTGGTAACTCCCCAAAAGAATCTGGATTGTGGTGAGGGAACAGAGAAAAAAGCTCATTTAGGACCTGCACTTACGAAGGGGGTAGGCAGCTGTATATCAGGGAGTAAAACTTCTGAGAATAAAAACAGCTGGAGCTTGTTAAGGTAATTACACAGGGGAAAGGATAATGTACTGGGAACTCCTCCGAAGAATCTGATTTGTGGTGAGGGGAGAGAGATAAAAGCTCATTTAAGAACGACATGAACATGCTGCGTAGGTAGCTGTTTATCAGGAAATATCTCCCCTGAGATTAAGAAAAGCAGTAGCTTAATAAATTAAGTACTTCCTGGTATGTTTACTGTACTGGTAACTCCCCAAAAGAATCTGGATTGTGGTGAGGGAACAGAGAAAAAAGCTCATTTAGGACCTGCACTTACGCAGGGGGTAGGCAGCTGTATATCAGGGAGTAAACCTTCTGAGAATAAAAACAGCTGGAGCTTGT
>NW_025959006.1:0-73211 GCF_023159225.1 Perognathus longimembris pacificus | reverse complement strand
ATTCTAGAATATTCTACTCCATTCTATTCCATTCTATTCTAGAATATTCTACTCCATTCTAATCTCTTCTAGAATATTCTACTCCATTCTATTCCATTCTATTCCATTCTATTCTACAATATTCTGGGATATTCTACTCCATTCTAGTCTACTGTATTCTCGAATATTCTCCTCCGTTTTCCTCTTTCCTATCCTATTCTATTGGATTCGATTCGATTCTATTCGATTCGATTTGATTCCATTTTATTCTAGAATATTCTACGTCTTTCTACTCTATTCGATTCGATTCCTTAATATTCTACTCCATTCCATTCTATTCTCTTCTATTCTATTTGATTCTCTTCTATTCTAGAGTATCCTACTCAATTCCATTCCATTCTATTCTAGAATATTCTACTCCACTCTACTCTATTCTATTCTATTCTATTCTAGAATATTCTACTTCATTCTATTCTATTCTAGAATATTCTACTCCATTCCATTCCATTCTATTATAATGTATTCTAGAATATTCTTCTCCATTCTATTCTATTCTATTCTAGAATTTTCCACTCCATTCTATTCCATTCCATTCTATTCCTGAATACCCTCCTCCATTCAATTACATTCCAATCTATAATGTTCTACTCCATTCTATTCTATACTATTCTATTCTATTCTGGAATATTCTCCTCCTTCTATTCTATCCTACAATATTCTACTCCATTCTATTCCATTCAATTCTAGAATATTCTACTCCATTCTATTCTATTCCGTTCCATTCTAGAATATTCTACTCCATTCTATTCTATTGCATTCTATTCCATTCCACTCTAGAATATTCTACTCCATTCTACCCTATTCTATTCCTCAGTATTCTACTCCATTCTACTCCCTTCTATTCTATTCTAGAATATTCTACTCTATTCTATTCTATTCTAGAATATTCTGCTCCATTCTATTCTATTCCATTCTATTCCATTCCATTCTAGAATATTCTACTCCATTCTATTCTATTCAATTCTATGCTGGAATGTTCTACTCCTATTCTATCCTATTCCATTTTATTCTAGAATATTCTTCTACATTCTATTCTATTACATTCTATTCTAGAATATCCTACTTCATTCTATTCCATTCTATTCTAGTATATTCTACCCCATCTATTCTATTCTCTTCTATTCTAGAATATTCTACTCCATTCTACTCCATTCTTTTCTATTCTAGAATATTCTACTCCATTCTATTCCATTCTATTCTCGATTATTTTACCCCATTCTACTCCATTCTATTCTATTCTAGAATATTCTATTCCATTGGATTCTATTCTATTCCATTCTATTCTATAATATCCTACTACATTCTCTTCCATTCTATTCTTGAATATTCTCCTCCATTCTTTTCAATTCTATTCTATTCTAGAATATTCTACGCCATTTACTCCATTCTATAACATTCTAGAATATTCTACTCTACTCTATTCTAATCTAGAATATTCTACTCCAGTCTATTCTATTCTAGAATATTCTATTCCATTCCAATCCATTCCATTCCATTCTACTCTGGAATATTCTACTCCTATTCAATTCTATTTCATTCTATTCTATGATGTTCTACTCCATTCTATTCTATTATATTCTTGAATATTCTACTCCATTCCACTCTATTCTATTCTGGAATATTCTAGTCCATTCTATTATATTCTTCAATATTCTACTCCATTCTTCTCTATTTTATTCCATTCTGTTCTAGAATATTCTGGAATATTCTACTCCTTTCTATTCCATTCTATTTTAGCATATTCTACTTCATTCTATTCTATTCCATTCTATTCTAGGATGTCCTACTCCATTCTACTCCATTCTATTCTATTCTAGAATATTCTACTCCATCCTATACCATTCTATTCTAGATTTTTTCTACTCCATTCTATTCTATTCTAGAATATTCTACTTGATTCTACTCCATTCTATTCTATTCTTGAATATTCTACTCTTATTGTATTCTATTCCATTCTATTCTAGAATATTCTACTTCATTCTATTCTATTCTATTCTAGAATATTCTACTCCATTCTATTCTATTCAATTCTATGCTGGAATGTTCTATTCCTATTCTATCCTATTCCATTTTATTCTAGAATATTCTTCTACATTCTATTATATTACATTCTATTCTAGAATATTCTACCCCATTCTATTCTATTCTCTTCTATTCTAGAATATTCTACTCCATTCTTTTCTATTCTAGAATATTCTACTTCATTCTATTCCATTCTATTCTCGATTATTCTACTCCATTCTATTCTATTCTATTCTAGAATATTCTACCCCATTCTACTCCATTCTATTCTATTCTAGAATATTCTATTCCATTGGCTTCTATTCTATTCCATTCTATTCTATAATATCCTACTACATTCTCTTCCATTCTATTCTTGAATATTCTCCTCCATTCTTTTCAATTCTATTCTATTCTAGAATATTCTACGCCATTTACTCCATTCTATTCCATTCTAGAATATTCTACTCTAGTCTATTCTATTCTAGAATATTCTACTCCAGTCTATTCTATTCTAGAATATTCTATTCCATTCCAATCCATTCCATTCCATTCTACTCTGGAATATTCTACTCTTATTCAATTCAATTCTATTCTATTCTATGATGTTCTACTCCATTCTATTCTATTCTATTCTGGAATATTCTACTCCATTCCACTCTATTCTATTCTTCAATATTCTACTCCATTCTACTCTATTCTATTCCATTCTCTTCTAGAATATTCTGGAATATTCTACTCCTTTCTATTCCATTCTTTTCTAGCATATTCTACTTCATTCTATTCTATTCCATTCTATTCTAGGATGTCCTACTCCATTCTACTCCATTCTATTCTATTCTAGAATATTCTACTCCATTCTATACCATTCCATTCTAGATTTTTCTACTCCATTCTATTGTATTCTAGAATATTCTACTTGATTCTACTCCATTCTATTCTATTCTTGAATATTCTACTCCTATTGTATTCTATTCCATTCCATTCTAGAATATTCTACTCCATTCTATTCTATTCTATTCTAGAATATTCTACTCTATTCTATTCTATTCTGGAATATTCTACTACCTTCCATTCCATTCCATTCTATTCTCTTCTAGAATATTCTACGACACTGCATTCCATTCCATTAAATTCTATTCTAGTATATTCTACTCCATTCTTATCTATTCTATTCTATTCTAGCATATTCAAATGTAATCCACTCTATTCTAGAATATTCTACTTCATTCGATTCCATTCTATTCTATTCTATTCAAGAATATTCTACTGCATTCTATTTTATTCTTGAATATTATTCCCCATTCTATTCTATTCCATTCTATTCTTGAATATCCTACTCCATTCTATTCCATTCCACTCTAGAGTATTCTACTCCATTCTCTTCTGTTCTTTTCTAGAATATTCTACTCCATTCTACTCCATTCTATTCTATTCTAGAATATTCTCCTCCATTCTATTCTATTCTAGAATATTCTACTCCATTCAATTCTATTCTATTCCATTCCATTCTTGAATATTCTGGAATATTCTACTCCACTCTATTTCATTCAATTCTAGAAAATTCTACTCCATTCTATCCTATTCCATTCTATTCATTCCATTCTAGAATATTCTACTCCATTCTATTCTATTCTAGAATATTCTACTCCATTCTATTCCATTCTATTCTAGAATATTCTACTCCATTCTAATCTCTTCTAGAATATTCTACTCCATTCTATTCCATTCTATTCCATTCTATTCTACAATATTCTGGGATATTCTACTCCATTCTATTCTACTGTATTCTCGAATATTCTCCTCCGTTTTCCTCTTTCCTATCCTATTCTATTGGATTCGATTCGATTCTATTCGATTCGATTTGATTCCATTTTATTCTAGAATATTCTACGTCTTTCTACTCTATTCGATTCGATTCCTTAATATTCTACTCCATTCCATTCTATTCTCTTCTATTCTATTTGATTCTCTTCTATTCTAGAGTATCCTACTCAATTCCATTCCATTCTATTCTAGAATATTCTACTCCACTCTACTCTATTCTATTCTATTCTATTCTAGAATATTCTACTTCATTCTATTCTATTCTAGAATATTCTACTCCATTCCATTCCATTCTATTATAATGTATTCTAGAATATTCTTCTCCATTCTATTCTATTCTATTCTAGAATTTTCCACTCCATTCTATTCCATTCCATTCTATTCCTGAATACCCTCCTCCATTCAATTACATTCCAATCTATAATGTTCTACTCCATTCTATTCTATACTATTCTATTCTATTCTGGAATATTCTCCTCCTTCTATTCTATCCTACAATATTCTACTCCATTCTATTCCATTCAATTGTAGAATATTCTACTCCATTCTATTCTATTCGTTCCATTCTAGAATATTCTACTCCATTCTATTCTATTGCATTCTATTCCATTCCACTCTAGAATATTCTACTCCATTCTACCCTATTCTATTCCTCAGTATTCTACTCCATTCTACTCCCTTCTATTCTATTCTAGAATATTCTACTCTATTCTATTCTATTCTAGAATATTCTGCTCCATTCTATTCTATTCCATTCTATTCCATTCCATTCTAGAATATTCTACTCCATTCTATTCTATTCAATTCTATGCTGGAATGTTCTACTCCTATTCTATCCTATTCCATTTATTCTAGAATATTCTTCTACATTCTATTCTATTACATTCTATTCTAGAATATCCTACTTCATTCTATTCCATTCTATTCTAGTATATTCTACCCATCTATTCTATTCTCTTCTATTCTAGAATATTCTACTCCATTCTACTCCATTCTTTTCTATTCTAGAATATTCTACTCCATTCTATTCCATTCTATTCTCGATTATTTTACCCCATTCTACTCCATTCTATTCTATTCTAGAATATTCTATTCCATTGGATTCTATTCTATTCCATTCTATTCTATAATATCCTACTACATTCTCTTCCATTCTATTCTTGAATATTCTCCTCCATTCTTTTCAATTCTATTCTATTCTAGAATATTCTACGCCATTTACTCCATTCTATAACATTCTAGAATATTCTACTCTACTCTATTCTAATCTAGAATATTCTACTCCAGTCTATTCTATTCTAGAATATTCTATTCCATTCCAATCCATTCCATTCCATTCTACTCTGGAATATTCTACTCCTATTCAATTCTATTTCATTCTATTCTATGATGTTCTACTCCATTCTATTCTATTATATTCTTGAATATTCTACTCCATTCCACTCTATTCTATTCTGGAATATTCTAGTCCATTCTATTATATTCTTCAATATTCTACTCCATTCTTCTCTATTTTATTCCATTCTGTTCTAGAATATTCTGGAATATTCTACTCCTTTCTATTCCCATTCTATTTTAGCATATTCTACTTCATTCTTTTCTATTCCATTCTATTCTAGGATGTCCTACTCCATTCTACTCCATTCTATTCTATTCTAGAATATTCTACTCCATCCTATACCATTCTATTCTAGATTTTTCTACTCCATTCTATTCTATTCTAGAAAATAATTTCTACTTGATTCTACTCCATTCTATTCTATTCTTGAATATTCTACTCTTATTGTATTCTATTCCATTCTATTCTAGAATATTCTACTTCATTCTATTCTATTCTATTCTAGAATATTCTACTCCATTCTATTCTATTCAATTCTATGCTGGAATGTTCTATTCCTATTCTATCCTATTCCATTTTATTCTAGAATATTCTTCTACATTCTATTATATTACATTCTATTCTAGAATATTCTACCCCCATTCTATTCTATTCTCTTCTATTCTAGAATATTCTACTCCATTCTTTTCTATTCTAGAATATTCTACTTCATTCTATTCCATTCTATTCTCGATTATTCTACTCCATTATATTCTATTCTAGAATATTCTACCCCATTCTACTCCATTCTATTCTATTCTAGAATATTCTATTCCATTGGATTCTATTCTATTCCATTCTATTCTATAATATCCTACTACATTCTCTTCCATTCTATTCTTGAATATTCTCCTCCATTCTTTTCAATTCTATTCTATTCTAGAATATTCTACGCCATTTACTCCATTCTATTCCATTCTAGAATATTCTACTCTAGTCTATTCTATTCTAGAATATTCTACTCCAGTCTATTCTATTCTAGAATATTCTATTCCATTCCAATCCATTCCATTCCATTCTACTCTGGAATATTCTACTCTTATTCAATTCAATTCTATTCTATTCTATGATGTTCTACTCCATTCTATTCTATTCTATTCTGGAATATTCTACTCCATTCCACTCTATTCTATTCTTCAATATTCTACTCCATTCTACTCTATTCTATTCCATTCTCTTCTAGAATATTCTGGAATATTCTACTCCTTTCTATTCCATTCTTTTCTAGCATATTCTACTTCATTCTATTCTATTCCATTCTATTCTAGGATGTCCTACTCCATTCTACTCCATTCTATTCTATTCTAGAATATTCTACTCCATTCTATACCATTCCATTCTAGATTTTTCTACTCCATTCTATTCTATTCTAGAATATTCTACTTGATTCTACTCCATTCTATTCTATTCTTGAATATTCTACTCCTATTGTATTCTATTCCATTCCATTCTAGAATATTCTACTCCATTCTATTCTATTCTATTCTAGAATATTCTACTCTATTCTATTCTATTCTGGAATATTCTACTACCTTCCATTCCATTCCATTCTATTCTCTTCTAGAATATTCTACGACACTGCATTCCATTCCATTAAATTCTATTCTAGTATATTCTACTCCATTCTTATCTATTCTATTCTATTCTAGCATATTCAAATGTAATCCACTCTATTCTAGAATATTCTACTTCATTCGATTCCATTCTATTCTATTCTATTCAAGAATATTCTACTGCATTCTATTTTATTCTTGAATATTATTCCCCATTCTATTCTATTCCATTCTATTCTTGAATATCCTACTCCATTCTATTCCATTCCACTCTAGAGTATTCTACTCCATTCTCTTCTGTTCTTTTCTAGAATATTCTACTCCATTCTACTCCATTCTATTCTATTCTAGAATATTCTCCTCCATTCTATTCTATTCTAGAATATTCTACTCCATTCAATTCTATTCTATTCCATTCCATTCTTGAATATTCTGGAATATTCTACTCCACTCTATTTCATTCAATTCTAGAAAATTCTACTCCATTCTATCCTATTCCATTCTATTCCATTCCATTCTAGAATATTCTACTCCATTCTATTCTATTCTAGAATATTCTACTCCATTCTATTCCATTCTATTCTAGAATATTCTACTCCATTCTAATCTCTTCTAGAATATTCTACTCCATTCTATTCCATTCTATTCCATTCTATTCTACAATATTCTGGGATATTCTACTCCATTCTATTCTACTGTATTCTCGAATATTCTCCTCCGTTTTCCTCTTTCCTATCCTATTCTATTGGATTCGATTCGATTCTATTCGATTCGATTTGATTCCATTTTATTCTAGAATATTCTACGTCTTTCTACTCTATTCGATTCGATTCCTTAATATTCTACTCCATTCCATTCTATTCTCTTCTATTCTATTTGATTCTCTTCTATTCTAGAGTATCCTACTCAATTCCATTCCATTCTATTCTAGAATATTCTACTCCACTCTACTCTATTCTATTCTATTCTATTCTAGAATATTCTACTTCATTCTATTCTATTCTAGAATATTCTACTCCATTCCATTCCATTCTATTATAATGTATTCTAGAATATTCTTCTCCATTCTATTCTATTCTATTCTAGAATTTTCCACTCCATTCTATTCCATTCCATTCTATTCCTGAATACCCTCCTCCATTCAATTACATTCCAATCTATAATGTTCTACTCCATTCTATTCTATACTATTCTATTCTATTCTGGAATATTCTCCTCCTTCTATTCTATCCTACAATATTCTACTCCATTCTATTCCATTCAATTCTAGAATATTCTACTCCATTCTATTCTATTCCATTCCATTCTAGAATATTCTACTCCATTCTATTCTATTGCATTCTATTCCATTCCACTCTAGAATATTCTACTCCATTCTACCCTATTCTATTCCTCAGTATTCTACTCCATTCTACTCCCTTCTATTCTATTCTAGAATATTCTACTCTATTCTATTCTATTCTAGAATATTCTGCTCCATTCTATTCTATTCCATTCTATTCCATTCCATTCTAGAATATTCTACTCCATTCTATTCTATTCAATTCTATGCTGGAATGTTCTACTCCTATTCTATCCTATTCCATTTTATTCTAGAATATTCTTCTACATTCTATTCTATTACATTCTATTCTAGAATATCCTACTTCATTCTATTCCATTCTATTCTAGTATATTCTACCCATCTATTCTATTCTCTTCTATTCTAGAATATTCTACTCCATTCTACTCCATTCTTTTCTATTCTAGAATATTCTACTCCATTCTATTCCATTCTATTCTCGATTATTTTACCCCATTCTACTCCATTCTATTCTATTCTAGAATATTCTATTCCATTGGATTCTATTCTATTCCATTCTATTCTATAATATCCTACTACATTCTCTTCCATTCTATTCTTGAATATTCTCCTCCATTCTTTTCAATTCTATTCTATTCTAGAATATTCTACGCCATTTACTCCATCTATAACATTCTAGAATATTCTACTCTACTCTATTCTAATCTAGAATATTCTACTCCAGTCTATTCTATTCTAGAATATTCTATTCCATTCCAATCCATTCCATTCCATTCTACTCTGGAATATTCTACTCCTATTCAATTCTATTTCATTCTATTCTATGATGTTCTACTCCATTCTATTCTATATATTCTTGAATATTCTACTCCATTCCACTCTATTCTATTCTGGAATATTCTAGTCCATTCTATTATATTCTTCAATATTCTACTCCATTCTTCTCTATTTTATTCCATTCTGTTCTAGAATATTCTGGAATATTCTACTCCTTTCTATTCCATTCTATTTTAGCATATTCTACTTCATTCTATTCTATTCCATTCTATTCTAGGATGTCCTACTCCATTCTACTCCATTCTATTCTATTCTAGAATATTCTACTCCATCCTATACCATTCTATTCTAGATTTTTCTACTCCATTCTATTCTATTCTAGAATATTCTACTTGATTCTACTCCATTCTATTCTATTCTTGAATATTCTACTCTTATTGTATTCTATTCCATTCTATTCTAGAATATTCTACTTCATTCTATTCTATTCCTATTCTAGAATATTCTACTCCATTCTATTCTATTCAATTCTATGCTGGAATGTTCTATTCCTATTCTATCCTATTCCATTTTATTCTAGAATATTCTTCTACATTCTATTATATTACATTCTATTCTAGAATATTCTACCCCATTCTATTCTATTCTCTTCTATTCTAGAATATTCTACTCCATTCTTTTCTATTCTAGAATATTCTACTTCATTCTATTCCATTCTATTCTCGATTATTCTACTCCATTCTATTCTATTCTATTCTAGAATATTCTACCCCATTCTACTCCATTCTATTCTATTCTAGAATATTCTATTCCATTGGCTTCTATTCTATTCCATTCTATTCTATAATATCCTACTACATTCTCTTCCATTCTATTCTTGAATATTCTCCTCCATTCTTTTCAATTCTATTCTATTCTAGAATATTCTACGCCATTTACTCCATTCTATTCCATTCTAGAATATTCTACTCTAGTCTATTCTATTCTAGAATATTCTACTCCAGTCTATTCTATTCTAGAATATTCTATTCCATTCCAATCCATTCCATTCCATTCTACTCTGGAATATTCTACTCTTATTCAATTCAATTCTATTCTATTCTATGATGTTCTACTCCATTCTATTCTATTCTATTCTGGAATATTCTACTCCATTCCACTCTATTCTATTCTTCAATATTCTACTCCATTCTACTCTATTCTATTCCATTCTCTTCTAGAATATTCTGGAATATTCTACTCCTTTCTATTCCATTCTTTTCTAGCATATTCTACTTCATTCTATTCTATTCCATTCTATTCTAGGATGTCCTACTCCATTCTACTCCATTCTATTCTATTCTAGAATATTCTACTCCATTCTATACCATTCCATTCTAGATTTTTCTACTCCATTCTATTCTATTCTAGAATATTCTACTTGATTCTACTCCATTCTATTCTATTCTTGAATATTCTACTCCTATTGTATTCTATTCCATTCCATTCTAGAATATTCTACTCCATTCTATTCTATTCTATTCTAGAATATTCTACTCTATTCTATTCTATTCTGGAATATTCTACTACCTTCCATTCCATTCCATTCTATTCTCTTCTAGAATATTCTACGACACTGCATTCCATTCCATTAAATTCTATTCTAGTATATTCTACTCCATTCTTATCTATTCTATTCTATTCTAGCATATTCAAATGTAATCCACTCTATTCTAGAATATTCTACTTCATTCGATTCCATTCTATTCTATTCTATTCAAGAATATTCTACTGCATTCTATTTTATTCTTGAATATTATTCCCCATTCTATTCTATTCCATTCTATTCTTGAATATCCTACTCCATTCTATTCCATTCCACTCTAGAGTATTCTACTCCATTCTCTTCTGTTCTTTTCTAGAATATTCTACTCCATTCTACTCCATTCTATTCTATTCTAGAATATTCTCCTCCATTCTATTCTATTCTAGAATATTCTACTCCATTCAATTCTATTCTATTCCATTCCATTCTTGAATATTCTGGAATATTCTACTCCACTCTATTTCATTCAATTCTAGAAAATTCTACTCCATTCTATCCTATTCCATTCTATTCCATTCCATTCTAGAATATTCTACTCCATTCTATTCTATTCTAGAATATTCTACTCCATTCTATTCCATTCTATTCTAGAATATTCTACTCCATTCTAATCTCTTCTAGAATATTCTACTCCATTCTATTCCATTCTATTCCATTCTATTCTACAATATTCTGGGATATTCTACTCCATTCTATTCTACTGTATTCTCGAATATTCTCCTCCGTTTTCCTCTTTCCTATCCTATTCTATTGGATTCGATTCGATTCTATTCGATTCGATTTGATTCCATTTTATTCTAGAATATTCTACGTCTTTCTACTCTATTCGATTCGATTCCTTAATATTCTACTCCATTCCATTCTATTCTCTTCTATTCTATTTGATTCTCTTCTATTCTAGAGTATCCTACTCAATTCCATTCCATTCTATTCTAGAATATTCTACTCCACTCTACTCTATTCTATTCTATTCTATTCTAGAATATTCTACTTCATTCTATTCTATTCTAGAATATTCTACTCCATTCCATTCCATTCTATTATAATGTATTCTAGAATATTCTTCTCCATTCTATTCTATTCTATTCTAGAATTTTCCACTCCATTCTATTCCATTCCATTCTATTCCTGAATACCCTCCTCCATTCAATTACATTCCAATCTATAATGTTCTACTCCATTCTATTCTATACTATTCTATTCTATTCTGGAATATTCTCCTCCTTCTATTCTATCCTACAATATTCTACTCCATTCTATTCCATTCAATTCTAGAATATTCTACTCCATTCTATTCTATTCCGTTCCATTCTAGAATATTCTACTCCATTCTATTCTATTGCATTCTATTCCATTCCACTCTAGAATATTCTACTCCATTCTACCCTATTCTATTCCTCAGTATTCTACTCCATTCTACTCCCTTCTATTCTATTCTAGAATATTCTACTCTATTCTATTCTATTCTAGAATATTCTGCTCCATTCTATTCTATTCCATTCTATTCCATTCCATTCTAGAATATTCTACTCCATTCTATTCTATTCAATTCTATGCTGGAATGTTCTACTCCTATTCTATCCTATTCCATTTTATTCTAGAATATTCTTCTACATTCTATTCTATTACATTCTATTCTAGAATATCCTACTTCATTCTATTCCATTCTATTCTAGTATATTCTACCCCATCTATTCTATTCTCTTCTATTCTAGAATATTCTACTCCATTCTACTCCATTCTTTTCTATTCTAGAATATTCTACTCCATTCTATTCCATTCTATTCTCGATTATTTTACCCCATTCTACTCCATTCTATTCTATTCTAGAATATTCTATTCCATTGGATTCTATTCTATTCCATTCTATTCTATAATATCCTACTACATTCTCTTCCATTCTATTCTTGAATATTCTCCTCCATTCTTTTCAATTCTATTCTATTCTAGAATATTCTACGCCATTTACTCCATTCTATAACATTCTAGAATATTCTACTCTACTCTATTCTAATCTAGAATATTCTACTCCAGTCTATTCTATTCTAGAATATTCTATTCCATTCCAATCCATTCCATTCCATTCTACTCTGGAATATTCTACTCCTATTCAATTCTATTTCATTCTATTCTATGATGTTCTACTCCATTCTATTCTATTATATTCTTGAATATTCTACTCCATTCCACTCTATTCTATTCTGGAATATTCTAGTCCATTCTATTATATTCTTCAATATTCTACTCCATTCTTCTCTATTTTATTCCATTCTGTTCTAGAATATTCTGGAATATTCTACTCCTTTCTATTCCATTCTATTTTAGCATATTCTACTTCATTCTTTTCTATTCCATTCTATTCTAGGATGTCCTACTCCATTCTACTCCATTCTATTCTATTCTAGAATATTCTACTCCATCCTATACCATTCTATTCTAGATTTTTCTACTCCATTCTATTCTATTCTAGAATATTCTACTTGATTCTACTCCATTCTATTCTATTCTTGAATATTCTACTCTTATTGTATTCTATTCCATTCTATTCTAGAATATTCTACTTCATTCTATTCTATTCTATTCTAGAATATTCTACTCCATTCTATTCTATTCAATTCTATGCTGGAATGTTCTATTCCTATTCTATCCTATTCCATTTTATTCTAGAATATTCTTCTACATTCTATTATATTACATTCTATTCTAGAATATTCTACCCCATTCTATTCTATTCTCTTCTATTCTAGAATATTCTACTCCATTCTTTTCTATTCTAGAATATTCTACTTCATTCTATTCCATTCTATTCTCGATTATTCTACTCCATTATATTCTATTCTATTCTAGAATATTCTACCCCATTCTACTCCATTCTATTCTATTCTAGAATATTCTATTCCATTGGATTCTATTCTATTCCATTCTATTCTATAATATCCTACTACATTCTCTTCCATTCTATTCTTGAATATTCTCCTCCATTCTTTTCAATTCTATTCTATTCTAGAATATTCTACGCCATTTACTCCATTCTATTCCATTCTAGAATATGCTACTCTAGTCTATTCTATTCTAGAATATTCTACTCCAGTCTATTCTATTCTAGAATATTCTATTCCATTCCAATCCATTCCATTCCATTCTACTCTGGAATATTCTACTCTTATTCAATTCAATTCTATTCTATTCTATGATGTTCTACTCCATTCTATTCTATTCTATTCTGGAATATTCTACTCCATTCCACTCTATTCTATTCTTCAATATTCTACTCCATTCTACTCTATTCTATTCCATTCTCTTCTAGAATATTCTGGAATATTCTACTCCTTTCTATTCCATTCTTTTCTAGCATATTCTACTTCATTCTATTCTATTCCATTCTATTCTAGGATGTCCTACTCCATTCTACTCCATTCTATTCTATTCTAGAATATTCTACTCCATTCTATACCATTCCATTCTAGATTTTTCTACTCCATTCTATTCTATTCTAGAATATTCTACTTGATTCTACTCCATTCTATTCTATTCTTGAATATTCTACTCCTATTGTATTCTATTCCATTCCATTCTAGAATATTCTACTCCATTCTATTCTATTCTATTCTAGAATATTCTACTCTATTCTATTCTATTCTGGAATATTCTACTACCTTCCATTCCATTCCATTCTATTCTCTTCTAGAATATTCTACGACACTGCATTCCATTCCATTAAATTCTATTCTAGTATATTCTACTCCATTCTTATCTATTCTATTCTATTCTAGCATATTCAAATGTAATCCACTCTATTCTAGAATATTCTACTTCATTCGATTCCATTCTATTCTATTCTATTCAAGAATATTCTACTGCATTCTATTTTATTCTTGAATATTATTCCCCATTCTATTCTATTCCATTCTATTCTTGAATATCCTACTCCATTCTATTCCATTCCACTCTAGAGTATTCTACTCCATTCTCTTCTGTTCTTTTCTAGAATATTCTACTCCATTCTACTCCATTCTATTCTATTCTAGAATATTCTCCTCCATTCTATTCTATTCTAGAATATTCTACTCCATTCAATTCTATTCTATTCCATTCCATTCTTGAATATTCTGGAATATTCTACTCCACTCTATTTCATTCAATTCTAGAAAATTCTACTCCATTCTATCCTATTCCATTCTATTCCATTCCATTCTAGAATATTCTACTCCATTCTATTCTATTCTAGAATATTCTACTCCATTCTATTCCATTCTATTCTAGAATATTCTACTCCATTCTAATCTCTTCTAGAATATTCTACTCCATTCTATTCCATTCTATTCCATTCTATTCTACAATATTCTGGGATATTCTACTCCATTCTATTCTACTGTATTCTCGAATATTCTCCTCCGTTTTCCTCTTTCCTATCCTATTCTATTGGATTCGATTCGATTCTATTCGATTCGATTTGATTCCATTTTATTCTAGAATATTCTACGTCTTTCTACTCTATTCGATTCGATTCCTTAATATTCTACTCCATTCCATTCTATTCTCTTCTATTCTATTTGATTCTCTTCTATTCTACAGTATCCTACTCAATTCCATTCCATTCTATTCTAGAATATTCTACTCCACTCTACTCTATTCTATTCTATTCTATTCTAGAATATTCTACTTCATTCTATTCTATTCTAGAATATTCTACTCCATTCCATTCCATTCTATTATAATGTATTCTAGAATATTCTTCTCCATTCTATTCTATTCTATTCTAGAATTTTCCACTCCATTCTATTCCATTCCATTCTATTCCTGAATACCCTCCTCCATTCAATTACATTCCAATCTATAATGTTCTACTCCATTCTATTCTATACTATTCTATTCTATTCTGGAATATTCTCCTCCTTCTATTCTATCCTACAATATTCTACTCCATTCTATTCCATTCAATTCTAGAATATTCTACTCCATTCTATTCTATTCCATTCCATTCTAGAATATTCTACTCCATTCTATTCTATTGCATTCTATTCCATTCCACTCTAGAATATTCTACTCCATTCTACCCTATTCTATTCCTCAGTATTCTACTCCATTCTACTCCCTTCTATTCTATTCTAGAATATTCTACTCTATTCTATTCTATTCTAGAATATTCTGCTCCATTCTATTCTATTCCATTCTATTCCATTCCATTCTAGAATATTCTACTCCATTCTATTCTATTCAATTCTATGCTGGAATGTTCTACTCCTATTCTATCCTATTCCATTTTATTCTAGAATATTCTTCTACATTCTATTCTATTACATTCTATTCTAGAATATCCTACTTCATTCTATTCCATTCTATTCTAGTATATTCTACCCCATCTATTCTATTCTCTTCTATTCTAGAATATTCTACTCCATTCTACTCCATTCTTTTCTATTCTAGAATATTCTACTCCATTCTATTCCATTCTATTCTCGATTATTTTACCCCATTCTACTCCATTCTATTCTATTCTAGAATATTCTATTCCATTGGATTCTATTCTATTCCATTCTATTCTATAATATCCTACTACATTCTCTTCCATTCTATTCTTGAATATTCTCCTCCATTCTTTTCAATTCTATTCTATTCTAGAATATTCTACGCCATTTACTCCATTCTATAACATTCTAGAATATTCTACTCTACTCTATTCTAATCTAGAATATTCTACTCCAGTCTATTCTATTCTAGAATATTCTATTCCATTCCAATCCATTCCATTCCATTCTACTCTGGAATATTCTACTCCTATTCAATTCTATTTCATTCTATTCTATGATGTTCTACTCCATTCTATTCTATTATATTCTTGAATATTCTACTCCATTCCACTCTATTCTATTCTGGAATATTCTAGTCCATTCTATTATATTCTTCAATATTCTACTCCATTCTTCTCTATTTTATTCCATTCTGTTCTAGAATATTCTGGAATATTCTACTCCTTTCTATTCCATTCTATTTTAGCATATTCTACTTCATTCTATTCTATTCCATTCTATTCTAGGATGTCCTACTCCATTCTACTCCATTCTATTCTATTCTAGAATATTCTACTCCATCCTATACCATTCTATTCTAGATTTTTCTACTCCATTCTATTCTATTCTAGAATATTCTACTTGATTCTACTCCATTCTATTCTATTCTTGAATATTCTACTCTTATTGTATTCTATTCCATTCTATTCTAGAATATTCTACTTCATTCTATTCTATTCTATTCTAGAATATTCTACTCCATTCTATTCTATTCAATTCTATGCTGGAATGTTCTATTCCTATTCTATCCTATTCCATTTTATTCTAGAATATTCTTCTACATTCTATTATATTACATTCTATTCTAGAATATTCTACCCCATTCTATTCTATTCTCTTCTATTCTAGAATATTCTACTCCATTCTTTTCTATTCTAGAATATTCTACTTCATTCTATTCCATTCTATTCTCGATTATTCTACTCCATTCTATTCTATTCTATTCTAGAATATTCTACCCCATTCTACTCCATTCTATTCTATTCTAGAATATTCTATTCCATTGGCTTCTATTCTATTCCATTCTATTCTATAATATCCTACTACATTCTCTTCCATTCTATTCTTGAATATTCTCCTCCATTCTTTTCAATTCTATTCTATTCTAGAATATTCTACGCCATTTACTCCATTCTATTCCATTCTAGAATATTCTACTCTAGTCTATTCTATTCTAGAATATTCTACTCCAGTCTATTCTATTCTAGAATATTCTATTCCATTCCAATCCATTCCATTCCATTCTACTCTGGAATATTCTACTCTTATTCAATTCTATTCTATTCTATTCTATGATGTTCTACTCCATTCTATTCTATTCTATTCTGGAATATTCTACTCCATTCCACTCTATTCTATTCTTCAATATTCTACTCCATTCTACTCTATTCTATTCCATTCTCTTCTAGAATATTCTGGAATATTCTACTCCTTTCTATTCCATTCTTTTCTAGCATATTCTACTTCATTCTATTCTATTCCATTCTATTCTAGGATGTCCTACTCCATTCTACTCCATTCTATTCTATTCTAGAATATTCTACTCCATTCTATACCATTCCATTCTAGATTTTTCTACTCCATTCTATTCTATTCTAGAATATTCTACTTGATTCTACTCCATTCTATTCTATTCTTGAATATTCTACTCCTATTGTATTCTATTCCATTCCATTCTAGAATATTCTACTCCATTCTATTCTATTCTATTCTAGAATATTCTACTCTATTCTATTCTATTCTGGAATATTCTACTACCTTCCATTCCATTCCATTCTATTCTCTTCTAGAATATTCTACGACACTGCATTCCATTCCATTAAATTCTATTCTAGTATATTCTACTCCATTCTTATCTATTCTATTCTATTCTAGCATATTCAAATGTAATCCACTCTATTCTAGAATATTCTACTTCATTCGATTCCATTCTATTCTATTCTATTCAAGAATATTCTACTGCATTCTATTTTATTCTTGAATATTATTCCCCATTCTATTCTATTCCATTCTATTCTTGAATATCCTACTCCATTCTATTCCATTCCACTCTAGAGTATTCTACTCCATTCTCTTTTGTTCTTTTCTAGAATATTCTACTCCATTCTACTCCATTCTATTCTATTCTAGAATATTCTCCTCCATTCTATTCTATTCTAGAATATTCTACTCCATTCAATTCTATTCTATTCCATTCCATTCTTGAATATTCTGGAATATTCTACTCCACTCTATTTCATTCAATTCTAGAAAATTCTACTCCATTCTATCCTATTCCATTCTATTCCATTCCATTCTAGAATATTCTACTCCATTCTATTCTATTCTAGAATATTCTACTCCATTCTATTCCATTCTATTCTAGAATATTCTACTCCATTCTAATCTCTTCTAGAATATTCTACTCCATTCTATTCCATTCTATTCCATTCTATTCTACAATATTCTGGGATATTCTACTCCATTCTATTCTACTGTATTCTCGAATATTCTCCTCCGTTTTCCTCTTTCCTATCCTATTCTATTGGATTCGATTCGATTCTATTCGATTCGATTTGATTCCATTTTATTCTAGAATATTCTACGTCTTTCTACTCTATTCGATTCGATTCCTTAATATTCTACTCCATTCCATTCTATTCTCTTCTATTCTATTTGATTCTCTTCTATTCTAGAGTATCCTACTCAATTCCATTCCATTCTATTCTAGAATATTCTACTCCACTCTACTCTATTCTATTCTATTCTATTCTAGAATATTCTACTTCATTCTATTCTATTCTAGAATATTCTACTCCATTCCATTCCATTCTATTATAATGTATTCTAGAATATTCTTCTCCATTCTATTCTATTCTATTCTAGAATTTTCCACTCCATTCTATTCCATTCCATTCTATTCCTGAATACCCTCCTCCATTCAATTACATTCCAATCTATAATGTTCTACTCCATTCTATTCTATACTATTCTATTCTATTCTGGAATATTCTCCTCCTTCTATTCTATCCTACAATATTCTACTCCATTCTATTCCATTCAATTCTAGAATATTCTACTCCATTCTATTCTATTCCATTCCATTCTAGAATATTCTACTCCATTCTATTCTATTGCATTCTATTCCATTCCACTCTAGAATATTCTACTCCATTCTACCCTATTCTATTCCTCAGTATTCTACTCCATTCTACTCCCTTCTATTCTATTCTAGAATATTCTACTCTATTCTATTCTATTCTAGAATATTCTGCTCCATTCTATTCTATTCCATTCTATTCCATTCCATTCTAGAATATTCTACTCCATTCTATTCTATTCAATTCTATGCTGGAATGTTCTACTCCTATTCTATCCTATTCCATTTTATTCTAGAATATTCTTCTACATTCTATTCTATTACATTCTATTCTAGAATATCCTACTTCATTCTATTCCATTCTATTCTAGTATATTCTACCCCAACTATTCTATTCTCTTCTATTCTAGAATATTCTACTCCATTCTACTCCATTCTTTTCTATTCTAGAATATTCTACTCCATTCTATTCCATTCTATTCTCGATTATTTTACCCCATTCTACTCCATTCTATTCTATTCTAGAATATTCTATTCCATTGGATTCTATTCTATTCCATTCTATTCTATAATATCCTACTACATTCTCTTCCATTCTATTCTTGAATATTCTCCTCCATTCTTTTCAATTCTATTCTATTCTAGAATATTCTACGCCATTTACTCCATTCTATAACATTCTAGAATATTCTACTCTACTCTATTCTAATCTAGAATATTCTACTCCAGTCTATTCTATTCTAGAATATTCTATTCCATTCCAATCCATTCCATTCCATTCTACTCTGGAATATTCTACTCCTATTCAATTCTATTTCATTCTATTCTATGATGTTCTACTCCATTCTATTCTATTCTATTCTGGAATATTCTACTCCATTCCACTCTATTCTATTCTTCAATATTCTACTCCATTCTACTCTATTCTATTCCATTCTCTTCTAGAATATTCTGGAATATTCTACTCCTTTCTATTCCATTCTTTTCTAGCATATTCTACTTCATTCTATTCTATTCCATTCTATTCTAGGATGTCCTACTCCATTCTACTCCATTCTATTCTATTCTAGAATATTCTACTCCATTCTATACCATTCCATTCTAGATTTTTCTACTCCATTCTATTCTATTCTAGAATATTCTACTTGATTCTACTCCATTCTATTCTATTCTTGAATATTCTACTCCTATTGTATTCTATTCCATTCCATTCTAGAATATTCTACTCCATTCTATTCTATTCTATTCTAGAATATTCTACTCTATTCTATTCTATTCTGGAATATTCTACTACCTTCCATTCCATTCCATTCTATTCTCTTCTAGAATATTCTACGACACTGCATTCCATTCCATTAAATTCTATTCTAGTATATTCTACTCCATTCTTATCTATTCTATTCTATTCTAGCATATTCAAATGTAATCCACTCTATTCTAGAATATTCTACTTCATTCGATTCCATTCTATTCTATTCTATTCAAGAATATTCTACTGCATTCTATTTTATTCTTGAATATTATTCCCCATTCTATTCTATTCCATTCTATTCTTGAATATCCTACTCCATTCTATTCCATTCCACTCTAGAGTATTCTACTCCATTCTCTTCTGTTCTTTTCTAGAATATTCTACTCCATTCTACTCCATTCTATTCTATTCTAGAATATTCTCCTCCATTCTATTCTATTCTAGAATATTCTACTCCATTCAATTCTATTCTATTCCATTCCATTCTTGAATATTCTGGAATATTCTACTCCACTCTATTTCATTCAATTCTAGAAAATTCTACTCCATTCTATCCTATTCCATTCTATTCCATTCCATTCTAGAATATTCTACTCCATTCTATTCTATTCTAGAATATTCTACTCCATTCTATTCCATTCTATTCTAGAATATTCTACTCCATTCTAATCTCTTCTAGAATATTCTACTCCATTCTATTCCATTCTATTCCATTCTATTCTACAATATTCTGGGATATTCTACTCCATTCTATTCTACTGTATTCTCGAATATTCTCCTCCGTTTTCCTCTTTCCTATCCTATTCTATTGGATTCGATTCGATTCTATTCGATTCGATTTGATTCCATTTTATTCTAGAATATTCTACGTCTTTCTACTCTATTCGATTCGATTCCTTAATATTCTACTCCATTCCATTCTATTCTCTTCTATTCTATTTGATTCTCTTCTATTCTAGAGTATCCTACTCAATTCCATTCCATTCTATTCTAGAATATTCTACTCCACTCTACTCTATTCTATTCTATTCTATTCTAGAATATTCTACTTCATTCTATTCTATTCTAGAATATTCTACTCCATTCCATTCCATTCTATTATAATGTATTCTAGAATATTCTTCTCCATTCTATTCTATTCTATTCTAGAATTTTCCACTCCATTCTATTCCATTCCATTCTATTCCTGAATACCCTCCTCCATTCAATTACATTCCAATCTATAATGTTCTACTCCATTCTATTCTATACTATTCTATTCTATTCTGGAATATTCTCCTCCTTCTATTCTATCCTACAATATTCTACTCCATTCTATTCCATTCAATTCTAGAATATTCTACTCCATTCTATTCTATTCCATTCCATTCTAGAATATTCTACTCCATTCTATTCTATTGCATTCTATTCCATTCCACTCTAGAATATTCTACTCCATTCTACCCTATTCTATTCCTCAGTATTCTACTCCATTCTACTCCCTTCTATTCTATTCTAGAATATTCTACACTATTCTATTCTATTCTAGAATATTCTGCTCCATTCTATTCTATTCCATTCTATTCCATTCCATTCTAGAATATTCTACTCCATTCTATTCTATTCAATTCTATGCTGGAATGTTCTACTCCTATTCTATCCTATTCCATTTTATTCTAGAATATTCTTCTACATTCTATTCTATTACATTCTATTCTAGAATATCCTACTTCATTCTATTCCATTCTATTCTAGTATATTCTACCCCATCTATTCTATTCTCTTCTATTCTAGAATATTCTACTCCATTCTACTCCATTCTTTTCTATTCTAGAATATTCTACTCCATTCTATTCCATTCTATTCTCGATTATTTTACCCCATTCTACTCCATTCTATTCTATTCTAGAATATTCTATTCCATTGGATTCTATTCTATTCCATTCTATTCTATAATATCCTACTACATTCTCTTCCATTCTATTCTTGAATATTCTCCTCCATTCTTTTCAATTCTATTCTATTCTAGAATATTCTACGCCATTTACTCCATTCTATAACATTCTAGAATATTCTACTCTACTCTATTCTAATCTAGAATATTCTACTCCAGTCTATTCTATTCTAGAATATTCTATTCCATTCCAATCCATTCCATTCCATTCTACTCTGGAATATTCTACTCCTATTCAATTCTATTTCATTCTATTCTATGATGTTCTACTCCATTCTATTCTATTATATTCTTGAATATTCTACTCCATTCCACTCTATTCTATTCTGGAATATTCTAGTCCATTCTATTATATTCTTCAATATTCTACTCCATTCTTCTCTATTTTATTCCATTCTGTTCTAGAATATTCTGGAATATTCTACTCCTTTCTATTCCATTCTATTTTAGCATATTCTACTTCATTCTATTCTATTCCATTCTATTCTAGGATGTCCTACTCCATTCTACTCCATTCTATTCTATTCTAGAATATTCTACTCCATCCTATACCATTCTATTCTAGATTTTTCTACTCCATTCTATTCTATTCTAGAATATTCTACTTGATTCTACTCCATTCTATTCTATTCTTGAATATTCTACTCTTATTGTATTCTATTCCATTCTATTCTAGAATATTCTACTTCATTCTATTCTATTCTATTCTAGAATATTCTACTCCATTCTATTCTATTCAATTCTATGCTGGAATGTTCTATTCCTATTCTATCCTATTCCATTTTATTCTAGAATATTCTTCTACATTCTATTATATTACATTCTATTCTAGAATATTCTACCCCATTCTATTCTATTCTCTTCTATTCTAGAATATTCTACTCCATTCTTTTCTATTCTAGAATATTCTACTTCATTCTATTCCATTCTATTCTCGATTATTCTACTCCATTCTATTCTATTCTATTCTAGAATATTCTACCCCATTCTACTCCATTCTATTCTATTCTAGAATATTCTATTCCATTGGCTTCTATTCTATTCCATTCTATTCTATAATATCCTACTACATTCTCTTCCATTCTATTCTTGAATATTCTCCTCCATTCTTTTCAATTCTATTCTATTCTAGAATATTCTACGCCATTTACTCCATTCTATTCCATTCTAGAATATTCTACTCTAGTCTATTCTATTCTAGAATATTCTACTCCAGTCTATTCTATTCTAGAATATTCTATTCCATTCCAATCCATTCCATTCCATTCTACTCTGGAATATTCTACTCTTATTCAATTCTATTCTATTCTATTCTATGATGTTCTACTCCATTCTATTCTATTCTATTCTGGAATATTCTACTCCATTCCACTCTATTCTATTCTTCAATATTCTACTCCATTCTACTCTATTCTATTCCATTCTCTTCTAGAATATTCTGGAATATTCTACTCCTTTCTATTCCATTCTTTTCTAGCATATTCTACTTCATTCTATTCTATTCCATTCTATTCTAGGATGTCCTACTCCATTCTACTCCATTCTATTCTATTCTAGAATATTCTACTCCATTCTATACCATTCCATTCTAGATTTTTCTACTCCATTCTATTCTATTCTAGAATATTCTACTTGATTCTACTCCATTCTATTCTATTCTTGAATATTCTACTCCTATTGTATTCTATTCCATTCCATTCTAGAATATTCTACTCCATTCTATTCTATTCTATTCTAGAATATTCTACTCTATTCTATTCTATTCTGGAATATTCTACTACCTTCCATTCCATTCCATTCTATTCTCTTCTAGAATATTCTACGACACTGCATTCCATTCCATTAAATTCTATTCTAGTATATTCTACTCCATTCTTATCTATTCTATTCTATTCTAGCATATTCAAATGTAATCCACTCTATTCTAGAATATTCTACTTCATTCGATTCCATTCTATTCTATTCTATTCAAGAATATTCTACTGCATTCTATTTTATTCTTGAATATTATTCCCCATTCTATTCTATTCCATTCTATTCTTGAATATCCTACTCCATTCTATTCCATTCCACTCTAGAGTATTCTACTCCATTCTCTTCTGTTCTTTTCTAGAATATTCTACTCCATTCTACTCCATTCTATTCTATTCTAGAATATTCTCCTCCATTCTATTCTATTCTAGAATATTCTACTCCATTCAATTCTATTCTATTCCATTCCATTCTTGAATATTCTGGAATATTCTACTCCACTCTATTTCATTCAATTCTAGAAAATTCTACTCCATTCTATCCTATTCCATTCTATTCCATTCCATTCTAGAATATTCTACTCCATTCTATTCTATTCTAGAATATTCTACTCCATTCTATTCCATTCTATTCTAGAATATTCTACTCCATTCTAATCTCTTCTAGAATATTCTACTCCATTCTATTCCATTCTATTCCATTCTATTCTACAATATTCTGGGATATTCTACTCCATTCTATTCTACTGTATTCTCGAATATTCTCCTCCGTTTTCCTCTTTCCTATCCTATTCTATTGGATTCGATTCGATTCTATTCGATTCGATTTGATTCCATTTTATTCTAGAATATTCTACGTCTTTCTACTCTATTCGATTCGATTCCTTAATATTCTACTCCATTCCATTCTATTCTCTTCTATTCTATTTGATTCTCTTCTATTCTAGAGTATCCTACTCAATTCCATTCCATTCTATTCTAGAATATTCTACTCCACTCTACTCTATTCTATTCTATTCTATTCTAGAATATTCTACTTCATTCTATTCTATTCTAGAATATTCTACTCCATTCCATTCCATTCTATTATAATGTATTCTAGAATATTCTTCTCCATTCTATTCTATTCTATTCTAGAATTTTCCACTCCATTCTATTCCATTCCATTCTATTCCTGAATACCCTCCTCCATTCAATTACATTCCAATCTATAATGTTCTACTCCATTCTATTCTATACTATTCTATTCTATTCTGGAATATTCTCCTCCTTCTATTCTATCCTACAATATTCTACTCCATTCTATTCCATTCAATTCTAGAATATTCTACTCCATTCTATTCTATTCCATTCCATTCTAGAATATTCTACTCCATTCTATTCTATTGCATTCTATTCCATTCCACTCTAGAATATTCTACTCCATTCTACCCTATTCTATTCCTCAGTATTCTACTCCATTCTACTCTTCTATTACTACTATTTCATTCTATTCTATGATGTTCTACTCCATTCTATTCTATTATATTCTTGAATATTCTACTCCATTCCACTCTATTCTATTCTGGAATATTCTAGTCCATTCTATTATATTCTTCAATATTCTACTCCATTCTTCTCTATTTTATTCCATTCTGTTCTAGAATATTCTGGAATATTCTACTCCTTTCTATTCCATTCTATTTTAGCATATTCTACTTCATTCTATTCTATTCCATTCTATTCTAGGATGTCCTACTCCATTCTACTCCATTCTATTCTATTCTAGAATATTCTACTCCATCCTATACCATTCTATTCTAGATTTTTCTACTCCATTCTATTCTATTCTAGAATATTCTACTTGATTCTACTCCATTCTATTCTATTCTTGAATATTCTACTCTTATTGTATTCTATTCCATT
The DNA here is from genome assembly GCF_023159225.1 of Perognathus longimembris pacificus. NCBI lineage: Eukaryota > Metazoa > Chordata > Mammalia > Rodentia > Heteromyidae > Perognathus > Perognathus longimembris. The sequence goes on along the minus strand of NW_025959006.1, from coordinate 47,258 downwards.
CTATTCTAGAATATTCTACTTCATTCTATTCTATTCTATTCTAGAATATTCTACTCCATTCTATTCTATTCAATTCTATGCTGGAATGTTCTATTCCTATTCTATCCTATTCCATTTTATTCTAGAATATTCTTCTACATTCTATTATATTACATTCTATTCTAGAATATTCTACCCCATTCTATTCTATTCTCTTCTATTCTAGAATATTCTACTCCATTCTTTTCTATTCTAGAATATTCTACTTCATTCTATTCCATTCTATTCTCGATTATTCTACTCCATTATATTCTATTCTATTCTAGAATATTCTACCCCATTCTACTCCATTCTATTCTATTCTAGAATATTCTATTCCATTGGATTCTATTCTATTCCATTCTATTCTATAATATCCTACTACATTCTCTTCCATTCTATTCTTGAATATTCTCCTCCATTCTTTTCAATTCTATTCTATTCTAGAATATTCTACGCCATTTACTCCATTCTATTCCATTCTAGAATATTCTACTCTAGTCTATTCTATTCTAGAATATTCTACTCCAGTCTATTCTATTCTAGAATATTCTATTCCATTCCAATCCATTCCATTCCATTCTACTCTGGAATATTCTACTCTTATTCAATTCAATTCTATTCTATTCTATGATGTTCTACTCCATTCTATTCTATTCTATTCTGGAATATTCTACTCCATTCCACTCTATTCTATTCTTCAATATTCTACTCCATTCTACTCTATTCTATTCCATTCTCTTCTAGAATATTCTGGAATATTCTACTCCTTTCTATTCCATTCTTTTCTAGCATATTCTACTTCATTCTATTCTATTCCATTCTATTCTAGGATGTCCTACTCCATTCTACTCCATTCTATTCTATTCTAGAATATTCTACTCCATTCTATACCATTCCATTCTAGATTTTTCTACTCCATTCTATTCTATTCTAGAATATTCTACTTGATTCTACTCCATTCTATTCTATTCTTGAATATTCTACTCCTATTGTATTCTATTCCATTCCATTCTAGAATATTCTACTCCATTCTATTCTATTCTATTCTAGAATATTCTACTCTATTCTATTCTATTCTGGAATATTCTACTACCTTCCATTCCATTCCATTCTATTCTCTTCTAGAATATTCTACGACACTGCATTCCATTCCATTAAATTCTATTCTAGTATATTCTACTCCATTCTTATCTATTCTATTCTATTCTAGCATATTCAAATGTAATCCACTCTATTCTAGAATATTCTACTTCATTCGATTCCATTCTATTCTATTCTATTCAAGAATATTCTACTGCATTCTATTTTCTTCTTGAATATTATTCCCCATTCTATTCTATTCCATTCTATTCTTGAATATCCTACTCCATTCTATTCCATTCCACTCTAGAGTATTCTACTCCATTCTCTTCTGTTCTTTTCTAGAATATTCTACTCCATTCTACTCCATTCTATTCTATTCTAGAATATTCTACTCCTATTGGATTCTATTCCATTATATTCTGGAATATTCTACTCCATTCTATTCTAGAATATTCTGCTCCATTATACTCTATTCTAGAATATTCTACTCCATTTTATTCTAGATTTTTTTACTCCAGTCTATTCTATTCTAGAATATTCGACTCCATTCTTCTCCATTGTATTCTATTCTAGAATATTCTACTCCATTCTATTCCATTCTATTCTAGTTTATTCTAGTCCATTCTATTCTATTCTATTCTAGAATATTCTACTCCTTTCTACTCCATTCTATTCTATTCTAGAATATTCTACTCCATTCTATTCTATTCTAGAATATTCTACTCCATTGTATTCTATTCTAGAATATTGTACTACCTTCCTTTACTTTCCATTCTATTCTCTTCTAGAATGTTCTACTCCATTCCATCCCATTCCATTCCATTCTATTCTAGAATATTCTATTCCACTCTATTCTATTCTATTCTACTCTAGAATATTCTACTCTAATCCACTCTATTCTAGAATATTCTACTCCATTCAATTCCATTCTATTCTAGAATATTCTACTCCATTCTATACTATTCTAGAATATTCTACCCCATTCTATTCTATTCTACTCTATTCTATTCTAGAATATTCTACTCCATTCTATTCTATTCTATTCCGTTCTATTCTTGAATATTCTACTCCATTTGTTTCTAGAATATTCTACTCCATGATACTATATTCTCGAATATTCTACTCAACTCTATTGCATTCTATTCTACATTATTCTACTCCAGTCTATTATATTCTCTTCTATTCTCGAATATTCTTCTCCATTCTACTCCATTCTATTCTATTCTAGAATTTTCTACTCCATTATATTCCATTCAATTCTAGATTATTCTACTCCATTCTATTCTATTCTATTCTATTCTAGAATATTCTACTCCATTCTTTTCTATTCTATTCTATTCTAGTATATTCAACTTTATTCTATTCTATTCTACTCTATTCTATTCTAGAATATTCTACTCCATTCTATTCTATTCTATACCATTCTATTCTGGAATATTCTGGAATATTCTACTCCATTCTATTCCATTCAATTCTAGAATATTCTACTCCATTGTAATCTATGCCATTCTATTCCATTCCATTCTAGAATGTTCTACTACATTCTATTCTATTCTATTCTATAATATTCTACTTGATTCTACTCCATTCTATTCTATTCTAGAATATTCTACTCTACTCTATTCTATTCTAGAATACTCTACTCCATTCCTTTCCATTCTATTCTATTTTATACTTGAATATTCTACTCCAATCTATTCTATTCTTGAATATTCTAGAACATTCTACTCCATTCTATTCTATTCTAGAATATTCTACTCCAATCCATTCCTTTCTATTCTATTCTATTCTAGAATATTCTACTCCAATCCATTCCATTCTTTTCTATTGTATTCTAGAATATTGTACTCCATTCTTTTCTATTCTATTCTATTCTAGAATATTCTACTCCATTTTATTCTAATCTATTCTACTCTATTCTAGAATATTCTACTCAATTCTATTCTAATCTAGAATATTCTACTCCATTCTATTCTATTCTATTCCATTCTATTCTGGAATATTCTGGAATATTCTACACCATTCTATTCCATTCAATTCTGGAATATTGTACTCCATTCTATTCTATTCCATTCTATTCCATTCCATTCTAGAATATTTTACTCCATTCTATTCTATTTTAGAATATTCTACTCTGTTCTATTCTATTCTATTCTAGAATATTCTACTCCAACACATTCTATTCTAGAATATTCTACTCCATTCGATTCCATTCTATTCTATTCTATTCTGGAATATTCTACTGCATTCTATTCTATTCTATTCTATTCTAGAATATTGTACTCCATTCTATTCCATTCTGTTCTAGAATATTCTACTCCATTCTATTCTATTCTCGAATATTCTACTCCATTCTGTTCCATTCTATTCCATTCTATTCTAGAATATTCTGGAATATTCTACTCCATTCTATTCTACTCTATTCTCGAATATTCACCTCCATTTTCCTCTTTCCTATTCTATTCTATTGGATTCGATTCGATTCTATACGATTCGATTTGATTCCATTTTATTCTAGACTCTTCTAATTCTTTCTACTCTATTCGATTCGATTCCAGAATATTCTACTCCATTCCATTCTATTCTGTTCTATTCTATTTGATTCTCTTCTATGCTAGAGTATCCTACTTAATTCCCTTCCATTCTATTCTAGAATATTCTACTCCTATTCTATTCTACTCTATTCTACTCCATTCTATTCTATTGTAGAATATTCTACTCCATTCTATTCTATTCCATATATTCCACTCCATTCCATTCCATTCCATTACATTCTATTCTAGAATATTTTACTCCTATTCTATTCCATTCTAGAATATTCTACTCCATTCTATTCTATTCCATTCTATTCTAGAATATCCTAATCCATTCTATTCCATTCCATTCTAGAATATTCTACTCCATTCTATTTTATTCTATTCTATTCTAGATTATTCTCCCCCATTCTACTCCATTCAATTCTATTCTAGAATTTTCTACTCCATTATATTCTAGATAATTATACTCCATTCCATTCTATTCTATTGTATTCTATTCTAGAATATTCTACTCCATTCTACTCCATTCTATTCTATTCTAGAATATTCTACTCCTATTGTATTCTATTCTATTCTATTCTTGAATATTCTACTCCATTCTTGAATATTCTACTCCATATTACTCTATTCTAGAATATTCTACTCAATTCTAATCCATTCTATTCTACATTATTCTACTCCATTCTATTCTATTCACTTCTATTCAAGAATGTTCTACTCCATTCTACTCCATTCTCTTCTATTCTAGAATATTCTACTCCATTCTATTCCATTCTATTCTAGATTATTCTACTCCATTCTATTCTATTCTCTTCTATTCTAGAATATTATATTCTTTTCTACGCCATTCTATTCTATTCTAGAATTTTCTACTCCATTCTATTCTATTCCATTCTATTCTAGAACATTCTGGAATATTCTACTCCATTCTATTCTATTCTAGAATATTCTACTCCATTCTATTCTATTCTACAATATTCTACTACGTTCCTTTACATTCCATTCTATTCTCTTCTAGAATGTTCCACTCCATTCAATTCCATTCTATTCTAGAATATTCTACTCCACTCTATTCTATTCTAGAATATTCTACTCTAGTCCACTCTATTCTCGAATATTCTACTCCATTCGATTCCATTCTATTCTACTATATTCTAGAATATTCTACTGCCTTCTATTCTATTCTAGAATATTCTACTCCTATTCGATTCTATTCTATTCTAGAATACTCTACTCCATTCTATTCCATTCTATTCTAGAATATTCTACTCCATTCTCTTCTATTCTAGAATATTCTATTCCATTCTATTCTATTCTACTCCATTGTATTCTATTCTATTCCATTCTATTCTGGAATATTCTGAAATATTCTACTCCATTCTATTTCATTCAATTCTAGAAATTCTACTCCACTGTATTCTATTCCATGCTATTCTATTCCATTCTAGAATGTTCTACTCCATTCTATTCTATTCTATTCTATAATATTCTACTTGATTCTACTCCATTCTATTCTATTCTAGAATATTCTTCTCTATTCTATTTTATTGTATAATATTCTACTCAAGTCCATTCCATTCTATTCTATTCTATTCTAGAATATTCTCCTCCAATCTATTCTATTCTAGAATATTCTAGAATATTCTACTCCATTCTATTCTATTCTAGAATATTCTACTCCAATCCATTCATTATCTTTTGTTGTATTCTAGAATATTCTACTCCTACTCTAATCTATTTCATTCTATTCGAGAATATTCTACTCCAATCAATTCCATAATTTTCTGTTGTATTCTAGAATATTCAACTCCTACTTTATTCTAATCCATTCTATTCTAGAATATTCTACTCCATTCTATTCTATTCTAGAATATTCTACTCCATTCTATGCTAGTCTATTCTATTCTAGAATATTCTACTCCATTCTATTCTATTCTATTCCTTTCTATTCTGGAATATGCTGGAATATACTTGAATATTCTACTCCATTCTATTCCATTCTATTCTGGAATATTCTACTCCATTATATTCTATTATATTCTATTCCATTCCATTCTAGAATATTCTACTCCATTGTATTCTATTCTATTCTAGAATATTCTACTCCATTCTATTCTATTCTATAATATTCTACTCCATTCTCTTCTAGAATTTTCTACTCCATTCTATTCCATTCAATTCTAGATTATTCTACTCCATTCTATTCTATTCTATTCTAGAATATTCTACTCCATTCTATTCTATTCTATAATATTGTACTCCATTCTATTCTATTCCATTCTATTCTAGAATATTCTGGAATATTCTACTCCATTCTATTCTATTCTATCCTATTCCAGAATATTCTACTCCATTCTATTATACGTAATTCTGGAATATTCTACTCCAGTATATTGTATTCTATTCTGGAATACTCTACTCCGTTCTATTCTATTCTATTCTACAATATTCTACTCTAACCCTATTCTATTCCATTGTATTCTAGAATATTCTACTTCATTCTATTCTATTCTATTCTAGAATGTTCTACTCCATTTTATTCTATTCTAGAATATTCTACTCCATTCTATTCTATTCTAGAATAATCTACTCCATTTCTTTTCATTCTATTCCATTCTATTCTAGAATATTGTACTCCATTCTATTCTATTCTAGAATATTCTACTCCAATCCATTCTATTCTAGAATATTCTACTCCATTCCATTCTTTTCTACTCTGGAATATACTACTCCATTGTATTCCATTCTATAATATTCTACTCCATTGTATTCTATTCCATTCTATTCTAGAGTATTTACTGATAAACAGCGACGTACACAGCATGTTCATGTCGTTCCTAAATGAGCTTTTATCTCTACCCACTCACCACAAATCAGATTCTTCTGAGCAGTTCCCAGTACATTATCCTTTCCCCTGTGTAATTACGTTAACAAGCTCCAGCTGTTTTTATTCTCAGAAGGGATACTCCCTGATATACAGCTGCCTACCCCCTTCGCAAGTGCAGGTCCTAAATGAGCTTTTTTCTCTGTTCCCTCACCACAATCCAGATTCTTTTGGGGAGTTACCAGTACATTAACCATACCAGGAAGTACTTAATTTATTAAGCTACTGCTTTTCTTAATCTCAGTGGAGATATTTACTGATAAACAGCTACCTACGCAGCATGTTCATGTCGTTCCTAAATGAGCTTTTATCTCTCTCCCCTCACCACAAATCAGATTCTTCTGAGGAGTTCCCAGTACATTATACTTTCCCCTGTGTAATTTCCTTAACAAGCTCCAGCTGTTTTTATTCTCAGAAGTTTAACTCCCTGATATACAGCTGCCTGCCCCCTTCGTAAGTGCAGGTCCTAAATGAGCTTTTTTCTCTGTTCTCTCACCACAGTCCAGATTCTTTGGGGAGTTTCCAGTACAGTAACCATACCAGGAAGTACTTAATTTATTAAGCTACTGCTTGTCTTAATCTCAGTGGAGATATTTACTGATAAACAGCTACTTACGCAGCATTTTCATGTCGTTCCTAAATGAGCTTTTATCTCTCTCCCCTCACCACAAAAAAGATTCTTCTGAGGAGTTCCCAGTACATTATCCTTTCCCCTGTGTAATTACCTTAATAAGCTCCAGCTGTTTTTATTCTCAGAAGGTTTACTACCTGATATACAGCTGACTTCCCCCTTCCAAAGAGCAGGTCCTAAATGAGCTTTTTTCTCTGTTCCCTCACCACAATCCAGATACTTTTGGGGAGTTACCACTATAGTAACCATACCAGGAATTACTTAATTTATTAAGATACTGCTTTTCTTAATCTCAGTGGAGATATTTACTCATAAACAGCTACATATGCAGCATGTTCATGTCGTTCCTAAATGAGCTTTTGTCTCTCTCCCCTCACCACAAATCACATTCTTCTGAGGAGTTCCCAGTACATTATCCTTTCCCATGTGTAATTACCTTAACAAGCTCCAGCTGTTTTTATTCTCAGAAGGGACACACCCTGATATACAGCTGCCTAACCCCATGGTAAGTGCAGGTCTTAAATGAGCTTTTTTCTCTGTTCCCTCACCACAATCCAGATTCTTTTGGGGAATTACCAGTACAGTAACCATACCAGGAAGTACTGAATTTATTAAGCTACTGCTTTTCTTAATCTCAGTGGAGATATTTACTGATAAACAGCTACTTACCCAGCATGTTCATGGCATTCATAAATGAGCTTTTATCTCTCTCCCCTCACCATAAATCAGATTGTTCTGAGGAGTTCCCAGTACATTATCCTATCCCCTGTGTAATTACCTTAACAAGCTCCAGCTGTTTTTATTCTCAGAAGGTTTACTCCCTGATATACAGCTGCCTACCCCCTTCGTAAGTGCAGGTCCTAAATGAGCTTTTTTCTCTGTTCCCTCACCACAGTCCAGATTCTTTTGGGGAGTTACCAGTACAGTAACCATACCAGGAAGTACTTAATTTATTAAGCTACTGCTTTTCTTAATCTCAGTGGAGATATTTACTGATAAACAGCTACCTACGCAGCATGTTCGTGTCGTTCTTAAATGAGCTTTTATCTCTCTCCCCTCACCACAAATCAGATTCTTCTGAGGAGTTCCCAGTACATTATCCTTTCCCCTGTGTAATTACCTTAATAAGCTCCAGCTGTTTTTATTCTCAGAAGGTTTACTCCCTGATATACAGCTGCCTTCCCCCTTCGTAAGTGCAGGTCCTAAATGAGCTTTTTTCTCTGTTCCCTCACCACAGTCCAGATTATTTTGGGGAGTTACCAGTACAGTAACCATACCAGGAAGTACTTAATTTATTAAGCTACTGCTTTTCTTAATCTCAGTGGAGATATTTACTCATAAACAGCTACCTATGCAGCATTTTCGTGTCGTTCCTAAATGAGCCTTTATCTCTCTCCCCTCACCACGAATCAGATTCTTCTGAGGTGTCCCAGTACATTATCCCTTCCCCTGTGTAATTACGTTAATAAGATCCAGCTGTTTTTATTCTCAGAAGGGATATTCCCTGATATACAGCTGCCTACCCCCTTCGTAAGTGCAGGTCCTAAATGAGCTTTTTTCTCTGTTCCCTCACCACAATCCAGATTCTTTTGGGGAGTTACCAGTACAGTAACCATACCAGGAAGTACTTAATTTATTAAGCTACTGCTTTTCTTAATCTCAGTGGAGATATTTACTGATAAACAGCTACCTACGCAGCTTGTTCATGTCGTTCCTAAATGAGCTTTTATCTCTCTCCCCTCACCACAAATCAGATTCTTCTGAGGAGTTCCCAGTACATTATTCTTTCCCCTGTGTAATTACCTTAACAAGCTCCAGCTGTTTTTATTCTCAGAAGGGACACTCACTGATATACAGCTGCCTACCCCCATCATACGTGCAGGTCCTATATGAGCTTTTTTCTCTGTTCCCTCACCACAATCCAGATTCTTTTGGGGCGTTACCAGTACAGTAACCATACCAGGAAGTACTTAATTTATTAAGCTACTGCTTTTCTTAATCTCAGTGGAGATATTTACTGATAAACAGCTACCTCTGCAGCATTTTCATGTCGTTCCTAAATGAGCTTTTATCTCTCTCCCCTCACCACAAATCAGATTCTTCTGAGGAGTTCCCAGTACATTATCCTTTCCCCTGTGTAATTACCTTAACAAGCTCCAGCTGTTTTTATTCTCTGAAGGTTTACTCCATGATATACAGCTGCCTACCCCCTTTGTAAGTGCAGGTCCTAAATGAGCTTTTTTCTCTGTTCCCTCACCACAGTCTAGATTCTTTTGCGGAGTTACCAGTACAGTAACCATACCAGGAAGTACTTAATTTATTAAGCTACTGCTTTTCATAATCTCAGTGGAGATATTTACTGATAAACAGCTACCTATGCAGCATTTTCATGTCGTTCCTAAATGAGCTTTTATCTCCTCCCCTCACCACAAATCAGATTCTTCTGAGGAGTTCCCAGTACATTATCCTTTCCCCTGTGTAATTACCTTAACAAGCTCCAGCTGTTTTTATTTTCAGAAGGTTTACTCCCTGATATACAGCTGCCTACCCCCTTCGTAAGTGCAGGTCCTAAATGAGCTTTTTTCTCTCTTCCATCACCACAATCCAGATTCTTTTGGGGAGTTACTAGTACAGTAACCATATCAGGAAGTACTAAATGTATTAAGCTACTGCTTTTCTTAATCTCAGTGGAGATATTTACTGATAAACAGCTACCTACGCAGCATGTTCATGTCGTTCCTAAATGAGCCTTTATCTCTCTCCCCTCACCACAAATCAGATTCTTCTGAGGAGTTACCAGTACATTATCCTTTCCCCTGTGTAATTACCTTAACAAGCTCCAGCTGTTTTTATTCTCAGAAGCTTACTCCCTGATATACAGCTGCCTACCCCCTTCGTAAGTGCAGGTCCTAAATGAGCTTTTTTCTCTGTTCCCTCACCACAATCCAGATTCTTTTGGGGAGTTTCCAGTACAGTAACCATACCAGGAAGAACTTCATTTATTAAACTACTGCTTTTCTTAATCTCAGTGGAGATATTTACTGATAAACAGCTACCTACGCAGCATGTTCATGTCGTTCCTAAATGAGCTTTTATCTCTCTCTCCTCACCACAAATCAGATTCTTCTGAGGAGTTCCCAGTACATTATCCTTTCCCCTGTGTAATTACCTTAACAGGCTCCAGCTGTTTTTATTCTCAGAAGGTTTACTCCCTGATATACAGTTGCCTACCCCCATCGTAAGTGCAGGTCCTAAATGAGCTTTTTTGTCTGTTCCCTCACCACAATCCAGATTCTTTTCGGGAGTTACCAGTACAGTAACCATACCAGGAAGTACTTAATTTTTTAAGCTACTGCTTTTCTTAATCTCAGTGGAGATGTTGTGCCAAGACGCAAGACCACCCCCAAGAAGACCACCGAGATTCAGACACTCCGAAATGCAAAAGCAAGGCAAGGGTTTATTACCGAGCTGCCAACTCGGGCCTCGTCCTACTCACCGACACAGCGGAGGTTAGGAGGGAGCCCCGAGCTGTGATTACACAGGGCTTATAAAGGCAAAGAACAATGTTACAACAATCAGCTGTGCAAGCAAGATTAGAACACAGGTACAAATCTGATTGGCTCAGGGTTCGATTCTAAAATGGGGTTCACGTGATGGGGCCTGCCTTCAAAGTCTGGCACCTCATTTCCCCCTTTTTCTTTTTTGGTACCTTGAGAGCCAATCATGGCTCCATTCTGTCCATTTCAATGGCTTGCATGTCTAGGGGATGATATAGAGGTAAGGCATGGGCCAGTAGGACCCAATGTAGTAACCAAAGGGCCTGTCACCATTTCTTACAAGAATATTCTCTGTACCTCTGTTCTGCATGTCTCTAGTTTATCCTGCCTCATCTTCCCAAAAACAACTCTGGTCCCTTGATTTTAAAGGGGGGCTGATGGGTGAAGATCATTCATCTTCTGTAATTTCTTCAGGCTGACTCAGGGGCGTTGACCTTACCTAGCCAGGAACCTATAACCTTAGCCTACTTTTCCAAGGGACTGCAGGATTACTGCAAACTGAAAATTAACTTTCAGCTATACAGACTTACCATTAGCTCTATAGTGTTTAGTATCCAAATGTAAGCAACAAAATAATACATAAACTTCTCAACTGTGCTCTAAGGGTCGGGTGGCTATAGCCGTACTCCTGAGCAAGCCCAAAACTACCTAAAATAAGGGGGTCACCTCACTTTGGAGTGAGCTGCCAAAATGACATCAACACTTATCCAGGGTAGTAAGGAAAGAAGGCAAAAAGAAAATTATAACAATATTCAGTCTAACTTTCTTTTCTTGAGGCGAAGGCGAAGCGGCTGAGTTGGGTGCTTGGAGACCTCCCATGTTCCATCACGGTAGTTGTCATCCAGGGCAAAGGGGTCAGCTGGCCTGGCGTGGGAGCAATGGACCCAAGTGGTGACGCCATCTACCTTAAGAGCCGTGGGAGTAGTCAGTAGCACCACGTAGCGTCCCTTCCATCGTGGTTCTAAGGATTTGGGGTTATGCCTCCGGACGAACACCCAATCTCCTGGCCTGAATAAATGGGGGATAGGGACAGAAGCAGAATCATATAATGCCTTGAGTTGGGGCCACATTTTCTTGTGCACGAGCTGCAAATAATCAAGTTTACACAAAAATTCAATATCATCCAAATCAGTGAGCAATTCAGTCTGAAGGCTAGGGATAATGGGCGGAGGGTACCCGTACATTATTTCAAAAGGAGTAAAGCCAAGTTGATAGGGAGAATTTCTTACCCTAAGTAGAGCAAAAGGAAGGAGTGACACCCAGTCTGCGCCAGTCTCTAAGGCCAATTTAGTTAAGGTCTCTTTTAGAGTCCGATTCATTCTCTCTACCTGTCCTGAACTCTGGGGTCTACAAGCACAATGCAATTTCCAATCCGTCCCCAGTGCAGCGGCTATTCCCTGACTTACTTTTGAAACGAAAGCCGGTCCGTTGTCCGACCCAATGGTGGATGGGAAGCCATACCTGGGTAGGATTTCTTCCAGGATCTTCTTAGCCACTATATTCGCAGTTTCATGCTTTGTTGGATAGGCTTCCACCCATCCTGAAAAGGTGTCTACAAAAACTAGCAAATATTTGTATCCAAATTTTCCAGGTTTGATTTTTGTGAAATCTACTTCCCAATACACGCCTGGCCTATCCCCACGGAGGCGAGCTCCTTTAGTAACTTGTTGATTGGGGGCATTGGTAAGCTGACAGGCCTTGCAATTTTTAACAATATCTTCAATAAGTTGATCTCCTTGTCTAATTTTTACTTTGGAATGTCGGAGCAAGTCCTGCATTCTTCGGGTTCCCATGTGAGAAGCACGGTGGATTCTTTTAAGGATCCCCTTACCTAGCCTTTGTGGCAAGATAAGTTTCCCTTCACCAGTTTTCCACCAGTCATCGTTTCCTTCTCTGTCCAGGGTTTTGTGGGTCATGGGAATTTTTTTTATCCACTCCAAGTCTTCCTGGGAATACTGGGGTACAGGAGGCAAAGCTCGTGGTCCTGGGTCTACTATAGTCAATACTTCTGCTCTGGGATGGAGGGCTGCTTCCTTAGCTGCCTGGTCAGCCAGATTATTCCCTCTAGTCACCGAATCAACTCCCTTTTGATGACTCGGGCAATGCATAATGGCAATCTTTGCTGGTTCCCATAGGGCCCGGATGAGGCTTAAAATCTCCTGTCTGTTTTTAATGGCCTTTCCTTCAGCTGTCAGTAGCCCTCTTTCTTGGTAAATGGCTCCATGGATGTGTACAGTGGCAAAAGCGTACCGGCTGTCCGTATAGATATTTAGTCTCATTCCTTTTCCCGTCTGTAAAGCTTTTGTTAGTGCCACTAGTTCTGCTCTTTGTGCAGAAGTCCCCTGAGGGAGTGCCTCTGCCCACAATATCTCAGTGTCCGTAGTAACCGCCGCACCCGCATACCTTTTTCCATCTCGAATGAAGCTGCTGCCATCGGTGAACCAAGTGTGCTCGGCATGTGATAGCGGCAAATCCAGCAAGTCTGGCCGGAGGCTATGTGTTTGGGCCAGGATCTGGTCACAATCATGCAGGGGCGCTTCCAGATCCGGATCCGGCAGCAGAGTTGCTGGGTTTAATGCTGTTGGTACACAGAAGCTGATACGTGCCGGGTTAAGTAACAACGTTTGGTAATGGACCATGCGGGCATTGCTCATCCATCGGTCAGGTGGTTGTTTTAGCACCCCCTCTAGAGCATGTGGAGTGGCTACAGTCAGATTCTGTCCCAGAGTCAACTTATCTGCATCTTTTACCAAAAGGGCTACTGCAGCTATTATTCTTAAGCACGGAGGCCACCCAGCGGCGACAGGATCCAATTTCTTTGACAAATAGGCGACCGGTCGTCTCCAGGGCCCAATTGGCTGGGTGAGCACCCCTTTTGCTATTCCTTTCTTTTCGGCCACAAACAATGTGAATGGTTTATTCACGTCAGGTAGGCCTAAGGCTGGAGCTTCTAGAAGGCTTTTCTTGATTGCCTCAAAGGCTTTTTGCATCTGCTCAGTCCAATGAAATTCTGGGAGGTTTTTGGTGGCTTCATATAAAGGCTTGGCCATCTCAGCGAACCCAGGTATCCACAGCCGGCAAAAACCCGCCGTTCCCAGGAATTCTCTGACTTGTCTCGCTGACTTAGGCACAGGAATTTTGAGCACAGTCTCTTTACGTGCATCTGACAGCCAACGCTTGCCCTCTTTTAATATGAAGCCCAGATAGGTGACTTCAGGTTTACAAATTTGTGCCTTTTTAGTGGAGGCCCTATAGCCCAAATTGCCAAGAGTCTTTAAGAGCCTAGCTGTTCCCTTTAAACAACTATCCTTGTCTGGAGCAGCTATTAACAAATCATCTACATATTGCAATAGACTTATTTCAGTATTTTGGGAGCGGTACTCACTTAGGTCTTCATGTAACGCCTCATCAAAGATTGTAGGCGAATTCTTAAATCCTTGAGGCAGCCTGGTCCAGGTCAATTGACCGCTTATCCCGATTTCAGGATCGTGCCAAGTAAATGCAAAGTAGCTTTGGCTCTGTGAGGCTAAGGGCAGGCTAAAGAAAGCATCCTTTAGATCCAACACAGTATACCACACATGGCTCGGTGACAGGGAGCTCAGCAGGGTATATGGGTTTGGGACTGTTGGATGAATGTCCATTACTCTCTTGTTAACTTCTCTCAAGTCTTGCACTGGTCTATAATCATTGGAATTAGACTTTTTTATAGGCAACAATGGAGTATTCCAGGCTGACTGGGTGGGCTTCAGAACTCCTAAATCTAACAATTTTCTGATGTGAGGAGTGATCCCTTTCTTTGCTTCTAGTGACATAGGGTACTGGCAAACTCTTACTGGGTCAGCTCCGGCTTTAAGTTCCACAAAAATTGGAGGACGATGTTTTGCCAGTCCCATTCCCCCAGTTTCTGCCCATGCTTGGGGAAACGCCCGTAGCCACTCATTTTCTGGAGACTCGGGCTTGAGATGCTGGTATAGCCTATACTCTTCTTCTAACTTGCTAGTTATTAGTATACTAACAGGCTTTTCTCTTGAGTTCGTCACAGAACTCCCACTGTCTGTGAACTGTATCTGAGCTTTCATTTTCGTTAAGAGATCACGTCCAAGCAATGGATAGGGGCAGTCAGGGATGACTAAAAACGAGTGGGTTACCTGGCCCGCTCCCAAGTCCACTGTTCTTTGAGTAGTCCATTTATAGGGTTTAGTGCCCGTTGCACCTTGGACCCATGTTGTTTTAGTGGACATCGGCCCTCTCGGGGCTAGTAATACTGAATTTTCTGCTCCCGTATCTACCATGAACATGACTGGATTCCCCTCCACTTTTAATGTTATCCTGGGCTCAGGGAGGGGATCTGAACCCCGACTCCCTCAGTCACTGTCCTCAGCCATCTCTAAGGTTGACAACACTCTTGAACCTACTTTATGTTTTTCCTCCTTTTTCTGGGCTAGCTCTGGGCAGTTTCTGATCCAATGCCCCTCCTTCTTGCAATAAGCACATTGATTCTTCCACATCCTTGGTTGGGGTTTGGGCTTTTGCTCCTTACTTGGAGAGGAGGACTGTCTAAAGTTTCCTGCCTGCATAGAGGTCAGGATTTCCCAGAGTTCCTTCTGTTGTTGTTCCAAAATCCTAGCCAGACTCCTTTCCTGTCTTCGTTCTCCTGTTTCTCTCTTATTATAAACCTTTTCCGCCACTGCTACTAGATCCCTAATAGATTTTTCCCCAAGCCTGTCTAGAGCCTGCAATTTCCGCTTTATATCCGGTGTGGCTTGATTTACGTAGGCAAACATAATCATCTGAGCAGATTCCTGGGTCTCAAGATCATATGGGGTGTATTGACTAAAGGCTTCCATAAGACGCTCAAGGTATGCTGCCGGACTTTCACTTTCTCCCTGTCTGATATCATAAACTTTGGCCATATTTGTAGGTCGGCGAGCCGCCGCCTTGAGACCTGCCAGCAGAGCCTGGCGATAGACAAGGAGTCGCTCCCTACCTTCAGCTGTATTGTAGTCCCATACTGGTCGGGTCTGGGGAAAATAGGTATCAATCAAGGCAGGATCCGTGATGGGTGCTCCGTTGGGGCCAGGGATAAGTCTCCGGGCCGCTTCTTGAATACGACCTCTCTCCTCATTGGTGAAAAGTACCTGTAAAAGCTGGCTACAATCATCCCAAGTGGGCTGGTGAGTGAAAAGTATAGTTTCAAACAAGCGAATTAAGTCCCGAGGTTTCTCAGAAAAAGGGGCATTTTGGGCACGCCAATTGTAAAGATCACTAGTAGCAAATGGCCAGTATTGGAATTGTTGTCGACCGTCCGCATCCACAGGACTTATAGGGCGTAGGGGAAGGGTAGTAGATTTGTGAAGAGATGTAATTCTTTGGCGCTGGCGAGTTGATTGAGCGGGGCCCTCCGGGGCGGAGGGCACAGCTGAAACATCTTCCTCAGAGTCCTCCTCTTGGAGAGTTAACTGGGGTGGGGCGTATGGAGGGGGAAGCATTTCCTCCTCTGTGCTTCCTCCCTGGAGGACAGGTGGATATAATTTATTTTCTCCCCTCTTAGGTTCTCTCTTGGCACCCCGTGTTTTTTGAGTGAATATTGGGGTAGGGGAAGGAGTGGAGGAGGGAGTTGGTAAGAAAGGCCGAACCCAAGCTGGAGTGTCCCTGTCAACTAGTTCTCTCCAGGTGTCTATATAAGGAACCCGGTCTATATAGCCTGAACGAGGGGCTTCGATTAGGCTTTGTAAGGTACTGATCTTAATGATGTCAAAGCTTCCCTCAGGTGGCCAATTAGCTCTCTCAAGGGTGGGCCATTCTGACTTGCACAGGGTAATCCACTTTTCCTCCTTAAGGGCCACACCTCGGTTCTGAGCTATCTCCTTGATCTCCTTCCAGTGAACTAGAGTCAAATCTAGGGGGCTAGATGGAGGACCCCAAGATAGAACGTTACCCATAGCTCTGATCAGATGTTTAGTCCAAAAGACTACAAAAGAAAAGAAACCAAAACAATTAATACAGAAGGAAAAAAACATAGGCAAGATCAAGAACAAGTAAAACTGGAGATTTCCCAAGTTGGCCCACACATCCCCCTGCAAGGATGCAGAAAGAGTGAATTCAAGTTGAAAGCGGGGCTCCAGAGATCCCCCTTTAAGGGTGAGGAGTCTGGGACATCCCCCGGTCTCACCAGGATTGTCAAGTAAGTACATCTGCTTCGACAACCCCTTCAAGAAATAAGCAAAAGCAAGACAAACAAACAGGCACATTACAGGACAAGACAAATGAACAGGGCTGTTTTCTTACCTTCGGAGCCTGGGATCTCGGGGTCTCTGGGGCTATCCCGGACGAAACCCCAAATGTTGTGCCAAGACGCAAGACCACCCCCAAGAAGACCACCGAGATTCAGACACTCCGAAATGCAAAAGCAAGGCAAGGGTTTATTTAACGAGCTGCCAACTCGGGCCTCGTCCTACTCACCTACACAGCGGAGGTTAGGAGGGAGCCCCGAGCTGTGTTTACACAGGGCTTATAAAGGAAAAGAACAAGGTTACAACAATCAGCTGTGCAAGCAAGATTAGAACACAGGTACAAATCTGATTGGCTCAGGGTTCGATTCTAAAATGGGGTTCACGTGATGGGGCCTGATTTCAAAGTCTGGCAACTCATTGATATTTACTGATAAACAGCTACCTATGCAATATTTTCATGTCGTTCCTAAATGAGCTTTTACCTCTCTCCCCTCACCACAAATCAGATTCTTCTGAGGAGTTCCCAGTACATTATCCTTTCCCCTGTGTAATTACCTTAACAAGCTCCAGCTGTTTTTATTCTCAGAAGGGATACTCCCTGATATACAGCTGGCTACCCCCTTCGTAAGTGCAGGTCCTAAATGAGATTTTTTCTCTGTTCGCTCACCACAATCCAGATTCTTTTGAGGAGTTACCAGTACAGTAACCATACCAGGAAGTACTTAATTTATTAAGCTACTGCTTTTCTTAATCTCAGTGGAGATATTTACTGATAAACAGCTACCTACGCAGCATGTTCATGTCGTTCCTAAATGAGCTTTTATCTCTCTCCCCTCACCACAAATCAGATTCTTCTGAGGAGTTCCCAGTACATTATCCTTTCCCCTGTGTAATTACCTTAACAAGCTCCAGCTGTTTTTATTCTCAGAAGGTTTACTCCCTGATATACAGCTGCCTACCCCCTTCGTAAGTGCAGGTCCTAAATGAGCTTTTTTCTCTGTTCCCTCACCACAATCCAGATTTTTTGGGGAGTTACCAGTAGAGAAACCATACCAGGAAGTACTTAATTTATTTATTTATTTATTTATTTTTTGGCCAGTCCTGGGCCTTGGACTCAGGGCCTGAGCACTGTCCCTGGCTTCTTCCCGCTCAAGGCTAGCACAGTGCCACTTGAGCCACAGCGCCGCTTCTGGCCGTTTTCTGTATATGTGGTGCTGGGGAATCGAACCTAGGGCCTCGTGTATCCGAGGCAGGAACTCTTGCGGCTAGGCTATATCCCCAGCCCATAATTTATTAAGCTACTGCTTTTCTTAATCTCAGTGGTGATATTTACTGATAAACAGCTATCTACACAGCATGTTCATGTCGTTCCTAAATGAGCTTTTATCTTTCTCCCCTCACCACAAATCAGATTCTTCTGAGGAATTCCCAGTACATTATCCTTTCCCCTGTGTAATTACCTTAACAAGCTCCAGCTGTTTTTACTCTCAGAAGGTTTAAACCCTGATATACAGCTGCCTACCCCCTTCGTAAGTGCAGGTCCTAAATGAGGTTTTTTCTCTGTTCCCTCACCACAATTCAGATTTTTTGGGGAGTTACCAGTACAGTATCCATACCAGGAGGAACTTAATTTATTAAGCTACTGCTTTTCTTAATCTCAGTGGAGATATTTACTGATAAACAGCTACCTATGCAGCATGTTCATGTCGTTCCTAAATGAGCTTTTATCTTTCTCCCCTCACCAAAAATCAGATTCTTCTGAGGAGTTCCCAGTACATTATCCTTTCCCCTGTGTAATTACATTAACAAGCTCCAGCTGTTTTTATTCTCAGAAGGTTTACTCCCTGATATACAGCTGCCTACCCCCTTCGTAAGTGCAGGTCCTAAATGAGCTTTTTTCTCTGTTCCCTCACCACAATCCAGATTCTTTTGGGGAGTTACCAGTAGAGTAACCATACCAGGAAGTACTTAATTTATTAAGCTTCTGCTTTTCATAATCTCAGTGGAGATATATACTGATAAACAGCTACCTATGCAGCATGTTCATGTCGTTCCTAAATGAGCTTTCATCTCTCTTCCTTCACCACAAATCAGATTCTTCTGAGGAGTTTCCAGTACATTATCCTTTCCCCTGTGTAATTACCTTAAGAAGCTCCAGCTGTTTTTATTCTCAGAAGGGATACTCCCTGATATACAGCTGCCTAACCCCTTCGTAAGTGCAGGTCCTAAATGAGCTTTTTTCTCTGTTCGCTCACCACAATCCAGATTCTTTTGGGGAGTTATCAGTACAGTATCCATACCAGGAGGAACTTAATTTATTAAGCTACTGCTTTTCTTAATCTCAGTGGAGATATTTACTGATAAACAGCTACCTACGCAGGATGTTCATGTCGTTTCTAAATGAGCTTTTATCTCTCTCCCCTCACCACAAATCAGATTCTTCTGAGGAGTTCCCAATACATTATCCTTTCCCCTGTGTAATTACATTAACAAGCTCCAGCTGTTTTTATTCTCAGAAGGTTTACTCCCTGATATACAGCTGCCTACCCGCTTCGTAAGTGCAGGTCCTAAATGAGCTTTTTTCTCTGTTCCCTCACCACAATCCAGATTTTTTGGGGAGTTACCAGTAGAGAAACCATACCAGGAAGTACTTAATTTATTTATTTATTTATTTATTTATTTTTGGCCAGTCCTGGGCCTTGGACTCAGGGCCTGAGCACTGTCCCTGGCTTCTATCTGCTCAAGGCTAGCACTCTGCCACTTGAGCCACAGCGCCGCTTCTGGCCGTTTTCTGTATATGTGGTGCTGGGGAATCGAACCTAGGGCCTCGTGTATCCGAGGCAGGAACTCTTGCGGCTAGGCTATATCCCCAGCCCATAATTTATTAAGCTACTGCTTTTCTTAATCTCAGTGGTGATATTTACTGATAAACAGCTACCTATGCAGCATGTTCATGTCGTTCCTAAATGAGCTTTTATCTCTCTCCCCTCACCACAAATCAGATTCTTCTGAGGAGTTCCCAGTACATTATCCTTTCCCCTGTGTAATTACCTTAACAAGCTCCAGCTGTTTTTATTCTCAGAAGGGATACTCCCTGATATACAGCTGCCTACCCCCTTCGTAAGTGCAGGTCCTAAATGAGCTTTTTTCTCTGTTCCCTCAACCCTATCCAGATTCATTTGGGGAGTTACCAGTACAGTAACCATACCAGGAAGTGCTTAATTTATTAAGCTACTGCTTTTCTTAATCTCAGTTGAGATATTTATTGATAAACAGCTACCTACGCAGCATGTTCATGTCGTACATAAATGAGCTTTTATCTCTCTCCCCTCACCACAAATCAGATTCTTCTGAGGAGTTCCTAGTACATTATCCTTTCCACTGTGTAATTACCTTAACAAGCTCCAGCTGTTTTTATTCTCAGAAGGTTTACTCCCTGATATACAGCAGCCTACCCCCTTTGTAAGGGCAGGTCCTAAATGAGCTCTTTTCTCTGTTCCCTCACAACAATCCAGATTCTTTTGGGGAGTTACCAGTACAGTAAACATACCAGGAAGTACTTAATTTATTAAGCTACTGCTTTTCTTAATCTCAGTGGAGATATTTACTGATAAACAGCTACCTATGCAGCATGTTCATGTCGTTCCTAAATGAGCTTTTATCTCTCTCCCCTCACCACAAAACACATTCTTCTGAGGAGTTCCCAGTACATTATCCTTTCCCCTGTGTAATTACCTTAACAAGTTCCAGCTGTTTTTATTCTCAGAAGGGATACTCCCTGATATACAGCTGCCTACCTCCATCGTAAGTGCAGGTCCTAAATGAGCCTTTTTCTCTGTTCCCTCACCACAATCCAGATTCTTTTGGGGAGTTACCAGTACAGTAACCATACCAGGAAGTATTTAATTTATTAAGCAACTGCTTCTCTTTTCTTTTCTTTTTTTTTTTTTTTTTGGCCAGTCCTGGGCCTTGGACTCAGGGCCTGAGCACTGTCCCTGGCTTCTTCCCGCTCAAGGCTAGCACTCTGCCACTTGAGCCACTGCGCCGCTTCTGGCCGTTTCCTGTATATGTGGTGCTGGGGAATCGAACGTAGGGCCTCGTGTATCCGAGGCAGGCACTCTTGCCACTAGGCTATATCCCCAGCCCAAGCAACTGCTTTTCTTAATCTCAGTGGAGATATTTACTGATAAACAGCTACCTACGCAGCATGCTCATGTCGTTCCTAAACGAGCTTTTATCTCATTCACCTCACCACAAATCAAATTATTCTGAGGAGTTCCCAGTACATTATCCTTTCCCCTGTGTAATTACCAGAACAAGCTCCAGCTGTTTTTATTCTTAGAAGGGATAATCCCTGATATACAGCTGCCTACGCCCTTCATAAGTGCAGGTCCTAAATGAGCTTTTTTCTCTGTTCCCTCACCACAATCCAGATTCGTTTGGGGAGTTACCAGTACAGTAACCGTACCAGGAAGTACTTAATTTATTAAGCTACTGCTTTTCTTAATCTCAGTGGAGATATTTACTGATAACCAGCTATCTATGCAGACTGTTCCTGTCGTTCCTAAATGAGCTTTTATCTATCTCCCCTCACCACAAATCAGATTCTTCTGAGGAGTTCCCAGTACATTATCCTTTCCCCTATGTAATTGCCTTCACAAGCTCCAGCTCTTTTTATTCTCAAAAGGGATACTCCCTGATATACAGCTGCCTACCCCCTTCGTAAGTGAAGGTCCTAAATGAGCTTTTTTCTCTGTTCCCTCACCATAATCCAGATTCTATTGGGGAGTTACCAGTACAGTAACCATACCAGGAAGTACTTAATTTATTAAGGTACTGCTTTTCTTAATCTCAGTGGAGATATTTACTGATAAACAGCTACCTACGCAGCATGTTCATGTCGTTCATAAATGAGCTTTTATCTCTCTCCCCTCACCACAAATCAGATTCTTCTGAGGAGTTCCCAGTACATTATCCTTTCCCCTGTGTAATTACCTTAACAAGCTCCAGCTGTTTTTATTCTCAGAAGATTTAGTCCCTGATATACAGCGGCCTACCCCCTTCGTAAGTGCAGGTCCTAAATGAGATTTTTTCTCTGTTCCCTCACCACAATCCAGATTCTTTTGGGGAGTTACCAGTACAGTAACCATACCAGGAAGTACTTAATTTATTAAGCTACTTCTTTTCTTAATCTCAGTGGAGATATTTCCTGATAAACAGCTACCTACGCAGCATGTTCATGTCGTTCCTAAATGAGCTTTTATCTCTCTCTCCTCACCACAAATCAGATTCTTCTGAAGAGTTCCCAGTACATTATCCTTTCCCCTGTGTAATTACCTTAACAAGCTCCAGCTGTTTTTATTCTCAGAAGGTTTACTCCCTGATATACAGCTGCCTACATCCTTCGTAAGTGCAGGTCCTAAATGAGCTTTTTTCTCTGTTCCCTCACCACAATCCAGACTCCTTTGGGAAGTTATCAGTACAGTAACCATACCAGGAAGTACTTAATTTTTTAAGCTACTGCTTTTCTTAATCTCAGTGGAGATATTTACTCATAAACAGCTACCTATGAAGCATTTTCATGTCGTTCCTAAATGAGCTTTTATCTATCTCCACTCACCACAAATCAGATTCTTCTGAGGAGTTCCCAGTACATTATCCTTTCCTCTGTGTAATTACCTTAACAAGCTCCAGCTGTTTCTTTCTCAGAAGGGATACTCCCTGATATACAACTGCCTACCCCCTTCGTAAGTGCAGGTCCTAAATGAGCTTTTTTCTCTGTTCCCTCACCACAAACCAGATTCTTTTAGGGAGTTACCAGTACAGTACCCATACCAGGAAGTACTTAATTCATTAAGCTCCTGCTTTTCTTAATCTCAGTGGAGATATTTACTGATAAACAGCTACCTATGCAGCATGTTCATGTCGTTCCTAAATGAGCTTTTATCTCTCTCCCCTCACCACAAATCAGATCTTAGAGGAGTTCCCAGTACATTATCCTTTCCCCTGTGTAATTACCTTAACAAGTTCCAGCTGTTTTTATTCTCAGAAGGTTTACTCCCTGATATACAGCTGCCTACATCCTTCGTAAGTGCAGGTCATAATTGAGCTTTTTTCTCTGTTCCCTCACCACAATCCAGACTCCTTTGGGAAGTTATCAGTCTAGTAACCATACCAGGAAGTACTTAATTTATTAAGCTACTGCTTTTCTTAATCTCAGTGGAGATATTTACTGATAAACAGCTACCTATGCAGCATGTTCATGTCGTTCCTAAATGAGCTTTTATCTCTCTCTCCTCACCACAAATCAGATTCTTCTGAGGAGTTCCCAGTACATTATGCTTTCTATGGTGTAATTACCTTAACAAGCTCCAGCTGTTTTTATTCTCAGAATTGATACTCCCTGATATACAGCTGCCTACCCCCTTCGTAAGTGCAGTTCCTAAATGCGCTTTTTTCTCTGTTCCCTCACAACAATCCAGATTCTTTTGGGGAGTTACCAGTACAGTAACCATACCAGGAATTACATAATTTATTAAGCTACTGCTTTTCTTAATCTCAGTGGAGATATTTACTGATAAACAGCTACCTATGGAGCATGTTCATGTCGTTCCTAAATGAGCTTTTATCTCTCTCCCCTCAACACAAATCAGATTCTTCTGAGGAGTTCCCAGTACATTATCCTTTCCCCTGTCTAATTACCTTAACAAGCTCCAGCTGTTTTTATTCTCCGAAGGTATACTCCCTGATATACAGCTGCCTACCCCCTTCGTAAGTGCTGGTACTAAATGAGCTTTTTTCTCTGTTCCCTCACAACAATCCATATTGTTTTGCGGAGTTACCAGTACAGTAAACATACCAGGAAGTACTTAATTTATTAAGCTACTGCTTTTCTTAATCTCAGTGGAGATATTTACTGATAAATAGCTACCTATGCAGCATGTTCATGTCGTTCCTAAATGAGCTTTTATCTCTCTCTCCTCACCACAAATCAGATTCTTCTGAGGAGTTCCCAGTACATTATCCTTTCCCCTGTGTAATTACCTGAACAAGCTCCAGCTGTTTTTATTCTCAGAAGGGATACTCCCTGATATACAGCTGCCTACCCCCTTCGTAAGTGCAGGTCCTAAATGAGTTTTTTCTCTCTTCCCTCACCACAATCCAGATTCTTTTGGGGAGTTACCAGTAGAGTAACCATAAAAGGAAGTACTTAATTTATTAATCTACTCCTTTTCTTAATCTGAGTGGAGATATTTACTGACAAACAGCTACCTACACAGCATGTTCATGTCGTTCGTAAATGAGCTTATATCTCTCTCCCCTCACCACAAATCAGATTCTTCTGAGGAGTTCCCAGTACATTATCCTTTCCCCTGTGTAATTACCTCAACAAGCTGCGGCTGTTTTTATTCTCAGATGGTCCACTCCCTGATATACAGCTGCCTACCCCCTTCGTAAGTGCAGGTCCTAAATGAGCTTTTTTCTCTGTTCCCTCACCACAATCCAGATTCTTTTAGGGAGTTACCAGTAGAGTAACCATACCAGGAAGTACTTAATTCATTAAGCTCCTGCTTTTCTTAATCTCAGTGGAGATATTTACTGATAAACAGCTACCTATGCAGCATGTTCATGTCGTTCCTAAATGAGCTTTTAACTCTCTCCCCTCACCACAAATCAGATCTTCTGAGGAGTTCCCAGTACATTATCCTTTAACCTGTGTAATTACCTTAACAAGCTCCAGCTTTTTTTATTTTCAGAAGGGATACTCCCTGATATACAGCTGCCTAACCCCTTTGTAAGTGCAGGTCCTAAATGAGCTTTTTTCTCTGTTCCCTCACAACAATCCAGATTCTTTTGGAGAGTTACCAGTACAGTACCCATACCAGGAAGTACTTAATTTATTAAGCTCCTGCTTTTCTTAATACAGTGTAGATATTTACTTATAAACAGCTACCTACGCAGCATGTTCATGTCGTTCCTAAATGAGCTTTTATTTCTCACCCCTCAACACAATTCAGATTCTTCTGAGGAGTTCCCAGTACATTATCCTTTCCCCTGTGTAATTACCTTAACAAGCTCCAGCTGTTTTTATTCTCAGAAGGTTTACTCCCTGATATACAGCTGCCTGCCCCCTTCGTAAGTGCAGGTCCTAAATGAGCTTTTTTCTCTGTTCCCTCACCACAATCCAGATTCTTTTGGGGAATTACCAGTACAGTCCCATACCAGGAAGTACTTAATTTATTAAGCTACTGCTTTTCTTAATACAGTGTAGATATTGACTTATAAACAGCTACTTACGCAGCATGTTCATGTCGTTCCTAAATGAGCATTTATTTCTCTCCCCTCAACACAAATCAGATTCTTATGAAGAGTTCCCAGTACATTATCCTTTCCCCTGTGTAATTACCTTAACAAGCTCCAGCTGTTTTTATTCTCAGAAGGTTTACTCACTGATATACACCTGCCTACCCCCTTCGTAAGTGCAGGTCCTAAATGAGCTTTTTTCTCTGTTCCCTCACCACAATCCAGATTCTTTTGGGGAGTTACCAGTAGAGTAACCATACCAGGAAGTACTTAATTTATTAAGCTACTGCTTTTCGTAATCTCAGTGGAGATATTTACTGATAAACAGCTACCTACGCCGCATGTTCATGTCGTTCCTAAATGAGCTTTTATCTCTCTCTCCTCACCACAAATCAGATTCTTCTGAGGAGTTCCCAGTACATTATCCTTTCCCCTGTGTAATTACCTTAACCAGCTCCAGCTGTTTTTATTATAAGAAGGTTTACTCCCTGAGAGACAGCTGCCTACCCCCTTCGTAAGTGTAGGTCCTAAATGAGCTTTTTTCTCTGTTCCCTCACCACAATCCAGATTCTTTTGGGGAGTTACCAGTACAGTAACCATACCAGCAAGTACTTATATATTAACCTATTGCTTTTCTTAATCTAAGTGGAGATATTTACTGCTAAACAGCTACCTACGCAGCATGTTCATGTCGTTCTTAAATGAGCTTTTATCTCTCTCCCCTCACCACAAATCAGATTCTTCTGAGGAGTTCCCAGTACATTATCCTTTCCCATTTGTAATTACCTTAACAAGCTCCAGCTGTTTTTATTCTCAGAAGGGATACTCCCTGATATACAGCTGCCTACCCCCTTTGTAAGTGCAGGTCCAAAATGAGCTTTTTCTCTGTTCCCTCACCACAATGCAGATTCTTTTGGGGAGTTACCAGTACAGTAACCATACCACTTAATTTATTACTTAATTTATTACTTTATTACTTAATTTATTACTTAATTTATTAAGCTACTGCTTTTCTTAATCTCATTGGAGATATTTACTGATAAACAGCTACCTTTGCAGCATTTACATGTCGTTCCTAAATGAGCTTTATTCTCTCTCCCCTCACCACAAATCAGATTATTCTGAGGAGTTCCCAGTACATTATCCTTAACCATTTGTAATTACCTTAACAAGCTCCTGCTGTTTTTATTCTCAGAAGGGATACTCCCTGATATACAGGTGCCTACCTCCTTCGTAATTGCAGGTCCTAAGTGAGCTTTTTTCTCTGTTCCCTCACCACAATCCAGATTGTTTTGGGGAGTTACCAGTAGAGTAATCATACCAGGAAGTACTTAATTAATTAAGCTACTGCTTTTCTTAATCTCAGTGGAGATATTTACTGATAAACAGCTACCTACGCAGCATGTTCATGTCGTTCCTAATGAGCTTTTATCTCTCTCCCTTCACCACAAATCAGATTTTTCTGAGGAGTTCCCCGTACATTATCCTTTCCCCTGTGTAATTACATTAACAAGCTCCAGCTGTTTTTATTCTCAGAAGGTTTACTCCCTGATATACAGCTGCCTACCCGCTTCGTAAGTGCAGGTCCTAAATGAGCTTTTTTCTCTGTTCCCTCACCACAATCCAGATTCTTTTGGGGAGTTACCAGTACAGTAACCATACCAGGAAGTACTTAATTTATTAAGCTACTGCTGTTTTTAATCTCAGTGGAGATATTTACTGAAAAACAGCTACCTACGCAGCATGTTCATGACGTTCCTAAATGAGCTTTTATCTCTCTCCCCTCACCACGAATCAGATTCTTCTGAGGAGTTCCCAGTACATTATGCTTTCCCCTGTGTAATTACCTTAACAAGCTCCAGCTGTTTTTATTTTCAGAACGTTTACTCCCTGATATACAGCTGCCTACCCCCTTCCTAAGTGCAGGTCCTTAATGAGCTTTTTTCTCTGTTCCCTCACCACAATCCAGATTCTTTTGGGAAGTTACCAGTACAGTAACCATACCAGGAATTACTTAATTTATTAAGCTACTGCTTTTCTTAATCTCATTGGAGATATTTACTGATAAACAGGTACTTACGCTGCATGTACATGTCGTTACTAAATGAGGTTTTATCTCTCTCCCCTCACCACAAATCAGATTCTTCTGAGGAGTTCCTAGTACATTATCCTTTCCCCTGTGTAATTACCTTAACAAGCTCCAGCTGTTTTTATTCTCAGAAGGTTTACTCCGTGATATACAGCTGCCTAGCCCCTTCGTAAGTGCAGGTCCTAAATGAGCTTTTTTCTCTGTTCCCTCACCACAATCCAGATTCTTTTGGGGAGTTACCAGTACAGTAACCATACCAGGAAGTACTTAATTTATTAAGCTACTGCTTTTCTTAATCTCAGTGGAGATATTTACTGATAAACATGTACTTACTTTGCATGTACATGTCGTTCCTAAATGAGCTTTTATCTGTCTCCCCTCACCACAAATCAGATTCTTCTGAGGAGTTCCCAGTACATTATCCTTTCCCCTGTGTAATTAACTTAACAAGCTCCAGCTGTTTTTATTCTCAGAAGGGATACTCCCTGATATACTGCTGCCTACCCCCTTTGTAAGTGCAGGTCCTAAATGAGTTTTTTCTCTGTTCCCTCAACACAATGCAGATTCTTTTGGGGAGTTACCAGTACAGTAACCATAACAGGAAATACTTAATTTATTAAGCTACTGCTTTTCTTAATCTCAGTGGAGATATTTACTGATAAACAGCTACCTATGCAGCATTTACATGTCGTTCCTAAATGAGCTTTATTCTCTCTCCCCTCACCACAAATCAGATTCTTCTGAGGAGTTCCCAGTACATTATCCTTAACCCTTTGTAATTACCTTAACAAGCTCCTGCTGTTTTTATTCTCAGAGGGGATACTCCCTGATATACAGGTGCCTACCCCCTTCGTAAGTGCAGGTCCTAAATGAGCTTTTTTCTCTGTTCCCTCACCACAATCCAGATTGTTTTGCGGAGTTACCAGTACCGTAACCACACCAGGAAGTACTTAATTTATTAAGCTACTGTTTTTCTTAATCTCAGTGGAGATATTTACTGATAAAAAGGTACCTATGCAGCATGTTCATGTCGTTCCTAAATGAGCTTTTATCTCTCTCCCCTCACCAAAAATCAGATTCTTGTGAGGAGTTCCCAGTAAAATATCCTTTCCCCTGTGTAATTACCTTAACAAGCTCCAGCTGTTTTTATTCTCAGAAGGGATACTCCCTGATATACAGTTGCCTACCCCTTCGTAAGTGCAGGTCCTAAATGAGATTTTTTCTCTGTTCCCTCAACACTATCCAGATTCTTTGGGGTGTTACCAGTACAGTAACCATACAAGGAAGTACTTAATTTATTAAGCTACTGCTTTTCTTAATCTCAGTGGAGATATTTACTGATAAACAGCTACCTAAGCAGCATGTTCATGTCGTTCCTAAATGAGCTTTTATCTCTCTCCCCTCACCACAAATCAGATTCTTCTGAGGAGTTTCCAGTACATTATCCTTTCCCCTGTGTAATTACCTTAACATGCTCCAGCTGTTTTTATTCTCAGAACGTTTACCCCCTGATATAGAGCTGCCTACCACATTCGTAAGTGCAGGTACTAAATGAGTTTTTTTCTGTTCCCTCACCACAATCCAGATTCTTTTGGGGAGTCACCAGTACAGTAACCATACCAGGAAGTACTTAATTTATTAAGCTACAGCTTTTCTTAATCTCAGTGGAGATATTTACTGATAAACAGCTAACTATGCAGCATGTTCATGTCGTTCCTAAATGACCTTTTATCTCTATCCCCTCACCACAAATCAGATTCTTCTGAGGAGTTCCCAGTACATTATCCTTTCCCCTGTGTAATTACCTTAACAAGCTCCAGCTGTTTTTATTCTCAGAAGAGATACTCCCTGATATACAGCTGCCTACCCCCTTCGTAAGTGCAGGTCCTAAATGAGCTTTTTTCTCAGTTACCTCACCACAATCGAGATTCATTTGGGGAGTTACCAGTACAGTAACCATACCAGCAAGTACTTAATTTATTAAGCTACTGCTTTTCTTAATCTCAGTGGAGATATTTACTGATAAATAGCTACCTACGCAGCATATTCATGAGGTTCCTAAATGAGCTTTTATCTCTCTCCCCTCACCACAAATCAGATTCTTCTGATAAGTTCCCAGTACATTATCCTTTCCCCTGTGTAATTACCTTAACAAGCTCCAGCTGTTTTTATTCTCAGAAGGTTTACTCCCTGATATACAGCTGCCTACCCCCTTCGTAAGTGCAGGTCCTAAATGAGCTTTTTTCTCTGTTCCCTCACCACAATCCAGATTCTTTTGGTGAGTTACCAGTACAGACACCATACCAGGAAGTACTTAATTTATTAAGCTACTGCTTGTCTTAATCTCAGTGGAGATATTTACTGATAAGCAGCTAACTATGCAGCATGTTTATGTCGTTCCTAAATTAGCTTTTATCTTTCTCCCTTCACCACAAATCAGATTCTTCTGAGGAGTTCCCAGTACATTATCCTATCCCCTGTGTAATTACCTTAACAAGCTCCAGCTGTTTTTTTCCTCAGAAGGGATACTCCCTGATATACAGCTGCCTACCCCCTTCGTAAGTGCAGGTCCTAAATGAGCTTTTTTCTCTGTTCCCTCACCACAATCCAGATTCTTTTGCGGAGTTACCAGTACCGTAACCACACCAGGAATTACTTAATTTATTAAGCTACTGCTTTTCTTAATCTCAGTGGAGATATTTACTGATAAACAGCTACCTACGCAGCATTTTCATGTCGTTCCTAAATGAGCTTTTATCTTTCTCCCCTCATCACAAATCAGATTCTTCTGAGGAGTTCCCAGTACATTATCCTTTCCCCTGTGTAAATACCTTAACAAGCTCCAGCTGTTTTTATTCTCAGAAGGGATACTCCCTGATATACAGCTGCCTACCCCCTTCGTAAGTGCAGGTCCTAAATGAGCTTTTTTCTCTGTTCCCTCACCACAATCCAGATTCTTTTGGTGAGTTACCAGTACAGGAACCATACCAGGATGTACTTAATTTATTAAGCTACTGCTTGTCTTAATCTCAGTGGAGATATTTACTGATAAGCAGCTACCTATGCAGCATGTTTATGTCGTTCGTAAATTAGCTTTTATCTTTCTCCCTTCACCACAAATCAGATTCTTCTGAGGAGTTCCCAGTACATTATCCTATCCCCTGTGTAATTACCTTAACAAGCTCCAGCTGTTTTTTTCCTCAGAAGGGATACTCCCTGATATACAGCTGCCTACCCCCTTCGTAAGTGCAGGTCCTAAATGAGCTTTTTTCTCTGTTCCCTCACCACAATCCAGATTCTTTTGCGGAGTTACCAGTACCGTAACCACACCAGGAATTACTTAATTTATTAAGCTACTGCTTTTCTTAATCTCAGTGGAGATATTTACTGATAAACAGCTACCTACGCAGCATTTTCATGTCGTTCCTAAATGAGCTTTTATCTTTCTCCCCTCATCACAAATCAGATTCTTCTGAGGAGTTCCCAGTACATTATCCTTTCCCCTGTGTAAATACCTTAACAAGCTCCAGCTGTTTTTATTCTCAGAAGGGATACTCCCTGATATACAGCTGCCTACCTCCTTCGTAAGTTCAGGTCCTAAATGAGCTTTTTTCTCTGTTCCCTCACCACAATCCAGATTCTTTTGGGGAGTTACCAGTACAGGAACCATACCAGGAAGTACTTAATTTATTAAGCTACTGCTTTTCTTAATCTCATTGGAGATATATATTGATAAACAGCTACATATGCAGCATTTTCATTTCGTTCCTAAATGAGCTTTTATCTCTCTCCGCTCACCACAAATCAGATTCTTCTGAGGAGTTCCCAGTACACTATCCTTTCCACTGTGTATTTACCTTAACAAGCTCCAGCTGTTTTTATTCTCAGAAGGTATACTCCCTGATATACAGCTGCCTACCCCCTTCGTAAATGCAGGTCCTAAATGAGCTTTTATCTCTCTCCCCTCACCACAAATCAGATTCTTCTGAGGAGTTCCCAGTACACTATCCTTTCCACTGTGTATTTACCTTAACAAGCTAGAGCTGTTTTTATTCTCAGAACGTTTACACCCTGATATACAGCTGCCTAGCCCCTTCGTAAGTGCAGGTCATTAATGAGCTTTTTTCTCTGTTCCCTCACCACAATCCAGATTCTTTTGGGGAGTTACCTGTACAGTAACGATACCAGGAAGTACTTAATTTATTAAGCGACTTCTTTTCTTAATCTCAGTGGAGATATTTCCTGATAAACAGCTACCTACACAGCATGTTCATGTCGTTCGTAAATGAGCTTTTATCTCTCTCCCCTCACCACAAATCAGATTCTTCTGAGGAGTTCCCAGTACATTATCCTTTCCCCTGTGTAATTACCTCAACAAGCTGCGGCTGTTTTTATTCTCAGATGGTCCACTCCGTGATATACAGCTGCCTACCCCCTTCGTAAGTGCAGTTCCTGAATGAGCTTTTTTCTCTGTTCCCTCACCACAATCCAGATTCTTTTGGGTTGTTGCCAGTACAGTAACCATACCAGGAAGTACTTAATTTATTAAGCTACTGCTTTTCTTAATCTCAGTGGAGATATTTACTGATAAACTGCTACCTACGCAGCATGTTCATGTCTTTCCTAAATGAGCTTTTATCTCTCTCTCCTCACCACAAATCAGATTCTTCTGAAGAGTTCCCAGTAAATTATCCTTTCCCCTGTGTAATTACCTTAACAAGCTCCAGCTGTTTTTATTCTCAGAAGGTTTACTCCCTGATATACAGCTGCCTACATCCTTCGTAAGTGCAGGTCATAATTGAGCTTTTTTCTCTGTTCCCTCACCACAATCCAGATTCTTTTAGGGAGTTACCAGTACAGTACCCATACCAGGAAGTACTTAATTCATTAAGCTCCTGCTTTTCTTAATCTCAGTGGAGATATTTACTGATAAAGAGCTACCTATGCAGCATGTTCATGTCGTTCCTAAATGAGCTTTTATCTCTCTCCCCTCACCACAAATCAGATCTTCTGAGGAGTTCCCAGTACATTATCCTTTCCCCTGTGTAATTACCTTAACAAGCTCCAGCTCTTTTTATTCTCAGAAGGGATACTCCCTGATATACAGCTGCCTACCCCCTTCGTAAGTGCAGGTCCTAAATGAGCCTTTTTCTCTGTTCCCTCACCACAATCCAGATTCTTTTGGGGAGTTACCAGTACAGTAACCATACCAGGAAGTATTTAATTTATTAAGCAACTGCTTTTCTTTTCTTTTCTTTTTTTTTTTTTGGCCAGTCCTGGGCCTTGGACTCAGGGCCTGAGCACTGTCCCTGGCTTCTTCCCGCTCAAGGCTAGCACTCTGCCACTTGAGCCACAGCGCCTCTTCTGGCGGTTTTCTGTATATGTGGTGCTGGGGAATCGAACGTAGGGCCTCGTGTATCCGACGCAGGCACTCTTGCCACTAGGCTATATCCCAAGCCCAAGCAACTGCTTTTCTTAATCTCAGTGGAGATATTTACTGATAAACAGCTACCTATGCAGCATGTTCATGTCGTTCCTAAAGGAGCTTTTATCTCATTCACCTCACCACAAATCAAATTCTTCTGAGGAGTTCCCAGTACATTATCCTTTCCCCTGTGTAATTACCAGAACAAGCTCCAGCTGTTTTTATTCTTAGAAGGGATAATCCCTGATATACAGCTGCCTACCCCCTTCGTAAGTGCAGGTCCTAAATGAGCTTTTTTCTCTGTTCCCTCACCACAATCCAGATTCTTTTGGGGAGTTACCAGTACAGTAACCGTACAAGGAAGTACTTAATTTATTAAGCTACTGTTTTTCTTAATCTCAGTGGAGATATTTACTGAAAACCAGCTACCTATGCAGCCTGTTCCTGTCGTTCCTAAATGAGCTTTTATCTATCTCCCCTCACCACAAATCAGATTCTTCTGAGGAGTTCCCAGTACATTATCCTTTCCTCTGTGTAATTACCTTAACAAGCTCCAGCTGTTTTTATTCTCAGAAGGGATACTCCCTGATATACAGCTGCCTACCCCCTTCGTAAGTGCAGGTCCTAAAAGAGCTTGTTTCTCTCTTCCGTCACCACAATCCAGATTCTTTTGGGGAGTTACAGTAACCAAAACAGGAAGTACTTAATTTATTAAGCTACTGCTTTTCTTAATCTCAGTGGAGATATTTACTGATAAACCGGTACCTACGGAGCATGTTCATGTCGTTCCTAAATGAGCTTTTATCTCTCTCCCCTCACCACAAATCAGATTCTTCTGAGGAGTTCCCAGTACATTATCCTTTCCCCTATGTAATTGCCTTCACAAGCTCCAGCTCTTTTTATTCTCAAAAGGGGTACTCCCTGATATTCAGCTGCCTACCCCCTTCGTAAGTGCAGGTCCTAAATGAGCTTTTTTCTCTGTTCCCTCACCATAATCCAGATTCTTTTGGGGAGTTACCAGTACAGTAACCATACCAGGAAGTACTTAATTTATTAAGGTACTGCTTTTCTTAATCTCAGTGGAGATATTTACTGATAAACAGCTACCTACGCAGCATGTTCATGTCGTTCATAAATGAGCTTTTATCTCTCTCCCCTCACCACAAATCAGATTCTTCTGAGGAGTTCCCAGTACATTATCCTTTCCCCTGTGTAAAAACCTTAACAAGCTCCAGCTGTTTTTATTCTCAGAAGGTTTAGTCCCTGATAAACAGCTGCCTACCCCCTTCTTAAGTGCAGGTCCTAAATGAGATTTTTTCTCTGTTCCCTCACCACAAATCAGATTCTTCTGAGGAGTTCCCAGTACAATATACTTTCCCCTGTGTAATTACCTTAACAAGCTCCAGCTGTTTTTATTCTCAGAAGGGATACTCCCTGATATACAGCTGCGTACCCCCTTCGTAAGAGCTGGTTCTAAATGAGCTTTTTTCTCTGGTCCCTCACCACAATCCATATTCTTTTGCAGAGTTACCAGTACAGTAAACATACCAGGAAGTACTTAATTTATTAAGCTACTGCTTTTCTTAATCTCAGTGGAGATATTTACTGATAAACAGCTACCTATGCAGCATGTTCATGTCGTTCCTAAATGAGCTTTTATGTCTCTCTCCTTACCACAAATCAGATTCTTCTGAGGAGTTCCCAGTACATTATGCTTTCTACGGTGTAATTACCTTAACAAGCTCCAGCTGTTTTTATTCTCAGAAGTGATACTCCCTGATATACAGCTGCCTACCCCCTTCGTAAGTGCAGTTCCTAAATGCGCTTTTTTCTCTGTTCCCTCACAACAATCCAGATTCTTTTGGGGAGTTACCAGTACAGTAACCATACCAGGAATTACATAATTTATTAAGCTACTGCTTTTCTTAATCTCAGTGGAGATATTTACTGATAAACAGCTACCTATGGAGCATGTTCATGTCGTTCCTAAAAGAGCTTTTATCTCTCTCCCCTCAACACAAATCAGATTCTTCTGAGGAGTTCCCAGTACATTATCCTTTCCCCTGTGTAATTACCTTAAAAAGCTCCAGCTGTTTTTATTCTCAGAAGGGATACTCCCTGATATACAGCTGCCTACCCCCTTCGTAAGTGCAGGTCCTAAATGAGTTTTTTCTCTCTTCCCTCACCACAATCCAGATTCTTTTGGGGAGTTACCAGTAGAGTAACCATAAAAGGAAGTACTTAATTTATTAAGCTACTCCTTTTCTTAATCTAAGTGGAGATATTTACTGACAAACAGCTACCTACACAGCATGTTCATTTCGTTCGTAAATGAGCTTTTATCTCTCTCCCCTCACCACAAATCAGATTCTTCTGAGGAGTTCCCAGTACATTATCCTTTCTCCTGTGTAATTACCTCAACAAGCTGCGGCTGTTTTTATTCTCAGATGGTCCACTCCCTGATATACAGCTGCCTACCCCCTTCGTAAGTGCAGTTCCTGAATGAGCTTTTTTCTCTGATCCCTCACCACAATCCAGATTCTTTTGGGGAGTTACCAGTATGGTAACCATACCAGGAAGTACTTAATTTATTAAGCTACTGCTTTTCTTAATCTCAGTGGAGATATTTACTGATAAACAGCTA
Source organism: Perognathus longimembris pacificus (assembly GCF_023159225.1). Lineage (NCBI taxonomy): Eukaryota > Metazoa > Chordata > Mammalia > Rodentia > Heteromyidae > Perognathus > Perognathus longimembris. Next base: position 11,850 of record NW_025959006.1, on the reverse strand, counting down.
CCTACGCAGCATGTTCTTGTCGTTCCTAAATGAGCTTTTATCTCTCTCCCCTCACCACAAATCAGATTCTTCTGAGGAGTTCCCAGTACATTATCCTTTCCCCTGTGTAATTACCTTAACAAGCTCCAGCTTTTTTTATTTTCAGAAGGGATACTCCCTGATATACAGCTGCCTAACCCCTTCGTAAGTGCAGGTCCTAAATGAGCTTTTTTCTCTGTTCCCTCACCACAATCCAGATTCTTTTGGAGAGTTACCAGTACAGTACCCATAGAAGGAAGTACTTAATTTATTAAGCTACTGCTTTTCTTAATACAGTGTAGATATTTACTTATAAACAGCTACCTACGCAGCATGTTCATGTCGTTCCTAAATGAGCTTTTATTTCTCACCCCTCAACACAATTCAGATTCTTCTGAAGAGTTCCCAGCACATTATCCTTTCCCATGTGTAATTACCTTAACAAGCTCCAGCTGGTTTTTATTCTCAGAAGGTTTACTCCCTGATATACAGCTGCCTACCCCCTTCGTAAGTGCAGGTCCTAAATGAGCTTTTTTCTCTGTTCCCTCACCACAATCCAGATTCTTTTGGGGAGTTACCAGTACAGTGACCATACCAGGAAGTACTTAATTTATTAAGCTACTGCTTTAATTAATCTCAGTGGAGATATTTACTGATAAACAGCTACCTATGCAGCATGTTCATGTCGTTCCTAAATGAGCTTTTATCTCTCTCCCCTCACCACAAATCAGATTCTTCTGAGGAGTTCCCAGTACATTATGCTTTCCCCTGTGTAATTACCTTAACAAGCTCCAGCTGTTTTTATTCTCAGAAGGTTTACTCCCTGATATACAGCTGCTACCCCCTTCGTAAGTGCAGTTCCTAAATGAGCTTTTTTCTCTGTTCCCTCACCACAAATTAGATTCTTCTGAGGAGTTCCCAGTACATTATCCTTTACCCTGTGTAATTACCTTAACAAGCTCCAGCTGTTTTTATTCTCAGAAGCGATACTCCCAGATATACAGCCGCCTACCCCCTTCGTTAGTGCAGGTCCTAAATGAGCTTTTTTCTCTGTTCCCTCACCACAATCCAGATTCTTTTGGGGAGTTACCAGTACAGGAACCATACCAGGAAGTACTTAATTTATTAAGCTACTGCTTTTCCTAATCTCAGTGGAGATATTTACTGATAAACTGCTACCTATGCAGCATGTTCATGTCGTTCCTAAATGTGCTTTTATCTCTCTCCCCTCACAACGAATCAGATTCTTCTGAGGAGTTCCCAGTACATTATCCTTTCCCCTGTGTAATTACCTTAACAAGCTCCAGCTGTTTTTATTCTCAGAAGGTTTACTCCCTGACATACAGCTGCCTACCCCTTCCTACGTGCAGGTCCTAATTGACCTTTTTTCTCTGTTCCCTCACCACAATCCAGATTCTTTTAGGGAGTTACCAGTAGAGGAACCATACCAGGAAGTACTTAATTTATTAAGCTACTGCTTTTCTTAATCTCATTGGAGATATATATTGATAAACAGCTACATATGCAGCATTTTCATGTCGTTCCTAAATGAGCTTTTATCTCTCTCCGCTCACCAAAAATCAGATTCTTCTGAGGAGTTCCCAGTACACTATCCTTTCCACTGTGTATTTACCTTAACAAGCTCCAGCTGTTTTTATTCTCAGAAGGGATACTCCCTGATATACAGCTGCCTACCCCCTTCGTAAATGCAGGTCCTAAATGAGCTTTTATCTCTCTCCCCTCACCACAAATCAGATTCTTCTGAGGAGTTCCCAGTACACTATTCTTTCCACTGTGTATTTACCTTAACAAGCTACTGCTGTTTTTATTCTCAGAACGTTTACTCCCTGATATACAGCTGCCTACCCCCTTCGTAAGTGCAGGTCATTAATGAGCTTTTTTCTCTGTTCCCTCACCACAATCCAGATTCTTTTGGGGAGTTACCAGTACAGTAACCATACCAGGAAGTACTTAATTTATTAAGCTACTTCTTTTCTTAATCTCAGTGGAGATATTTCCTGATAAACAGGTACTTACGCTGCATGTACATGTCGTTCCTAAATGAGCTTTTATCTCTCTCCCCTCACCACAAATCAGATTCTTCTGAGGAGTTCCTAGTACATTATCCTTTCCCCTGTGTAATTACCTTAACAAGCTCCAGCTGTTTTTATTCTCAGAAGGTTTACTCCCTGATATACAGCTGCCTACCCCCTTTCGTAAGTGCAGGTCCTAAATGAGCTTTTTTCTCTGTTCGCTCACCACAATCCAGATTCTTTTGGGGAGTTACCAGTACAGTAGCCATACCAGGAAGTACTTAATTTATTAAGCTACTGCTTTTCTTAATCTCAGTGGAGATATTTACTGATAAACAGCTACCTACGCAGCATGTTCATGTCGTTCCTAAATGAGCTTTTATCTCTCCCCCTCACCACAAATCAGATTCTTCTGAGGAGTTCCCAGTACATTATCCTTTCCCCTGTGTAATTACCTTAACAAGCTCCAGCTGTTTTTATTCTCAGAAGATTTACTCCCTGATATACAGCTGCCTACCCGCTTTGTAAGTGCAGGTCCTAAATGAGCTTTTTTCTCTGTTCCCTCACCACAATCCAGATTCTTTTGGGGAGTTACCAGTACAGTAACCATACCAGGAAGTACTTAATTTATTAAGCTACTGCTTTTCTTAATCTCAGTGGAGATATTTTCTGATAAACAGCTACCTATGCAGCATGTTCATGTCATTCCTAAATGAGCTTTTATCTCTCTCCCCTCACCACAAATAAGATTCTTCTGAGGAGTTCCCAGTACATTATCCTTTCCCCTGTGTAATTACCTTAACAAGCTCCAGCTGTTTTTATTCTCAGAAGGTTTACTCCCTGATATACAGCTGCCTGCCCCCTTCGTAAGTGCAGGTCCTAAATGAGCTTTTTTCTCTGTTCCCTCACCACAATCCAGATTCTTTTGGGGAATTACCAGTACAGTACCATACCAGGAAGTACTTAATTTATTAAGCTACTGCTTTTCTTAATACAGTGTAGATATTTACTTATAAACAGCTAACTACGCAGCATGTTCATGGCGTTCCTAAATGAGCTTTTATCTCTCTCCCCTCAACACAAATCAGAATCTTCTGAGGAGTTCCCAGTACATTATCCTTTCCCCTGTGTAATTACCTTAACAAGCTCCAGCTGTTTTTATTCTCAGAAGAGATACTCCCTGATATACAGCTGCCTACTCCCTTCGTAAGTGCAGGTCCTAAATGAGCTTTTTTCTCTGTTCCCTCACCACAATCCAGATTCTTTTGAGGAGTTACCAGTACAGTAACCATAGCAGGAAGTACTTAATTTATTAAGCTACTGCTTTTGTTAATCTCAGTGGAGATATTTACTGATAAACAGCTACCTACGCAGCATGTTCATGTCGTTCCTAAATGAGCTTTTATCTCTCTCCCCTCACCACAAATCAGATTCTTCTGAGGAGTTCCCAGTACATTATCCTTTCCCCTGTGTAATTAACTTAACAAGCTCCAGCTGTTTTTATTCTCAGAAAGGATACTCCCTGATATACAGCTGCCTACCCCCTTCATAAGTGCAGGTCCTAAATGAGCTTTTTTCTCGGTTCCCTCACGACAATCCAGATTCTTTTGGGGAGTTACCAGTACAGTAACCATACCAGGAAGTAATTAATTTATTAAGCTACTGCTTTTCTTAATCTCAGTGGAGATATTTACTGATAAACAGCTACCTACCAGCATTTTCTTGTCGTTCCTAAATGTGCTTTTATCTCTCTCCCCTCACCACAAATCAGATTCTTCTGAGGAGTTCCCAGTACAGTATCCTTTCCCCTGTGTAATTACCTTAACAAGCTCCGGCTGTTTTTATTCTCAGAAGGGATACTCCCTGATATACAGCTGCCTACCCCTTCTTAAGTGCAGGTCATAAATGAGCTTTTTTCTCTATTCCCTCACCACAATCCAGATTCTTTTGGGGAGTTACCAGTACAGTAACTATAGCAGGAAGTACTTAATTTATTAAGCTACTGCTTTTCTTAATCTCAGTGGAGATATTTACTGATAAACAGCTACCTACGCAGCAAGTTCATATCGTTCCTAAATGAGCTTTTATATCTCTCCCCTCACCACAAATCAGATTCTTCTGAGGAGTTCCCAGTACATTATCCTTTCCGCTGTGTAATTACCTTAACACGCTGGAGCTGTTTTTATTCTCAGAAGGTTTACTCCCTGATATACAGCTGCCTACCCCCATCGTAAGTGCAGGTCCTAAATGAGCCTTTTTCTCTGTTCCCTCACCACAATACAGATTCTTTTTGGGAGTTACCAGTACAGTAACCATACCAGGAAGTACTTAATTTTTTAAGCTACTGCTTTCCTTAATCTCAGTCTAGATATTTACTGATAAACAGCTACCTATGCAGCATTTTAATGTCGTTCCTAAATGAGCTTTTATCTCTCTCCCCTCACCACAAATCAGATTCTTCTGTGGAGTTCCCAGTACATTATCCTTTCCCCTGTGTAATTACCTTAACAAGCTCCAGCTGTTTTTATTCTCAGAAGGGATACTCCCTGATTGTTGGGGATTATTATGGCCTGGGAAAGACTGCCCTTCCACCAGCCTTGGGACAATAGAAGCCCCTCCTACCTTTTGACCTCCACCCCTTGGGAGGTGAACACGTGTGTGCCACCATGATGGGATTGTCCCGCCCACAAATGGAAGTTTCGTGATGTCACTTGATGAACGTGACCCCTAGCCTATGATTGACCCTTTGGCCAGCCCCCTTTCTTTCCCGCCATTACTTCTATATAAGTGCCCTTCCATATTAAAGTCTTTGAGACGCATTCCACCACCGCAGCGTGTCCCTGATGCCTTCCTTTTCGCCTCCGCCCTCGGTAACATGTGGAGGGGACTGGGGGGAGGGGAAGCTTCAGCAACCCGTCCTCAACTTAGCGTTTGCCCATGTGAGCACGCCTTTGGCCTTCCGCTGGCGGAGGGCCAGGCTGGGTGCTCTTTCATAGAGTTTGTGGTTACCATTCTCCCCGTGGGGGGAGAAAGGGGGTGTCCAGAACCCCAACATAAATGGCGCCTGAACGGGGACCGAATTGTACGGCCGAGAAGTTCGGGGTACAGTATCCCCACAGATTTTGCTAAGTAGGGTTTTAGAGGAGGGTCCTGCCCATCCAGATGGGGCAGAAGCATGGAGACAAGACAGGCTCGCGGGACGCGGCGCCAGAGAGTTGCCCCGCCGTGGCGATTTGGCGCCGGGCGGCGGAGGGAGCGGGGCGCGCTTCCCGCGGAAACATGTCAGTGGAGCAGTGGGGCCGGAGCAAGAGGAATGCGACCCCGGGCTGGGGTCGGTTAGTTCTGCTCTGCGCGCCCCGGGCCAGACGGCGGTCCCGGCACCCGCAGCGGCGCTTGAGAAGCAGTGGGTGGCCGAGCGCCGGAGCGGTTTGGCTTGCGCGGGCTGAGCTGAGTACACTGGGCTCTGCGCGGCCCGGGTTCGCGAGCTGCGTGCGCTGGGGCCCGCGTGGCACCAGGCGTCTTTTGCGGTAACATTTCGGCGGCCGAGCACGGCGTGGAGGAAGCGCGGTTCCGCCATGTGGGAAGCTGTGGCATGGCGGCGGCAGAGCGTTGGGGATGGCTGCTGCTTTGGCCAGACTTGTATTTACAATGGCTGGGCTGGAGCCAGTGCGGCCCCAGCCCGCGGATGGATTAAAAAAAAAAAAAAAAAAAAGCGTGGCGTGCAGTTTAGACCATGGGATGGTGTCCCAGTTGGGGTGCGTGGGCTGCTGCAGCCCGGCAAACTGCTTTATGCCCGCCGATGGTCGTTAAGCTCAGAAATTCGGGTGAGTTGGTTGAATCCTGATTTCTCTGACTTAACACACACGTGGAGCACAATGGGGCACGCCATATTGGAGGCGGGGCCCCACCCATTCCCCCCAGGTGAGGGGCGTGCCCAGGCTCGCCTGGGCTGGCCGATTGCGCTGCAGCTGAGAGAGGCAAGCACCCCGCTGTGCTTGCCTGCACTTTTCTCTCTGTGTCAGCTGCAGACGGGGTTGGAGACAGGAAAGCCTCAAATTATAAACTAAAATGGAATATTGAAAGGAAAACAAAGAGTTTTGATACAGCAATAGGTAATTTGATTGAACTTCCATGTTTACCAGTTCAAAGAGATAAAATCAACTGGAGTTTTCTAGATGGATAAAAGGGTTTGCTTGTCTACTGTGATTTAAAAATTGTCATGTTGGGAGTGTGTAATTAACAGGTTTCCCTTTTGTTTTTTATTCAACCACGTGGTTCTATTATGGGCAAATTAATATCATTTGCCGCTGGAATTCCAGAAAATTTAAATGGCCAATCAAAGCAATTTTAAAGAGCGCTCAGGTATTTTTGTGTGTGTGTGTGTGTGCGCGCGCGCACGCGTGTGGTTGTTGGTAAGATTTAAAAGCATAACAATAGGTTTCCATCCCGGTGTTCGATGGAGATAAAGGTGCCTATAAAAATTTCCATAAGGTTCAAATATGCAACATGTGGTAAAAGTTCACCAGTATGTTATTTTATATATTCAGTGTGTTTCCATAAGGTTCAAATATGCAGCATGTAGTAAAAGCACAATGGTATAAAATCAGCATGTTATTTTATACTCAGTGTGTTAAAAGTTAAGTGTGCATGTAGCCTTAACAACTCTTTGGCATAAATTGAGATTTTACCTTCCCATTTTCTCTCCTGTGTTCTCATAAACTCTCAAGATCAAGAAATTGAGATTGCTTCATACAAATGTGACTATTAACCTCAACTTTCCTGACCCAGGATTAATATACTGCTTTATAGGATACAGGTGGACAGATGTTCTAGCCGCATGGACGGTCGCAGCTCCTGGATATAGGAAGATGCCACCACATTCTGTTCCCAAACTGCCTTGTTTCACTACTAATGATTCTTTGCTCTCTCTCCCATTGGAAGCTGCTCGAATGATTTATGAGCCTTGAGTAGGATGTGAATAGTTCCATCTTAACAGTTACTCCAGGTTAAATCACCATAGTTATGTTAGTGGTCACAGCTAGCCAGGTAAAATTTTGGGATTAAAAAAGTCTTAAAATTTTGTGATTAAGAAAGTCTTTTCACCCTGCTTACACCAGAAGGGCTTCGATATACCAGAGCCAGAAGTGCTGAAAAATTTTGAACACCCTAACCAATCTATATAGAAATTTTACAGGCAACCCAGAGCAAGATGTGAGCAAGAGATACCACTACAGCTTTGCCTCGAGTTCCCCATCGCATGGCATGGAACTTGCCAAATGGGGATGAGGGACGCAGCCACTTCCGAGACTGAGGATTCCACAATGCTTTAACCCTTTGCCCTTGGTTGTCATTTATCTGTGTTCTCTTTCACTTGCCAGTGGGATTCAATGGCGTGATTCAAGTTGATGGCATGTAAATCTCATGTTTTCTAAGTGTTATAGCCAAACCTTCACAAGCAGTTTTTGGTCAGTTCTCAACGGGTTACAAATGGATTATCTCTGTGTTTTTTCCTTGTTGCTCAATTGGGAATAAAAAGGGCTTGTAGGACTATGACTCCCTGGATAGTTCAAAGCCAGCCCGGGCAAAAGGAAAAATTTCTCCAAAATCCCACCTCCCAGTTAAACAGCAAAGAGCCAGATTGAGAGCTCAACCACAGAGAGCGAGCAAAAGGCTGAAGCAGCACCGTGACTCAAGTGGTAGAGCACTAGCCTTGAGCGAAAGTGCTCATGGACAGTGCTCAGGCCCCGAGTTCAAACGCGGATGGGAAAATGCAATTCCAGCCACAAACGTTAAAATTCCTGGGACTTAGCCAGTCCAGGAGACGGAAAGGTGGAGTGGAGTGAGAGGAGAATGGTGCCATATTATCCTAAAGGGAGATGCCTTGTTTCACCCTTTCAAAATGGATCAGAGCCGGGAAATCGAGAGAGATAATTCCTGTCCATTTTCTTCTTTTTTGCCAGTTGTATATAGGTGTATATATATATTTATTTATTTTGCCTCTGACTGGCTATGCCAAACCAGTTTTCTATCATTAACCACTTCTTTCAGTCGTTTCTCCTTACTCGTTCACTTTACAATTGGGTTTATGCTCCAAAAGGGAACTGTTCCTGGCTTATGCCCAGGGTGTGTTCTATGCCATTCATGCCAACCAGCTCTGAGAACTTGTCGATACTTTGCCTGACCTTTTCAAAAGTGTCTTTTGACAGAATAACATCTCTTGCTGAGATCACCAATGGGGAATTTGCCGTTCACAGTCGTCACCCTAACACAGGCCTGAACCCTGGAGGCACCAGCCTTGGAAACTTCTGGGTATGCCCAAAGACTCAGGGGGGCTAGAGAAAACCATAGCGCTCTCTGGCCCTAGTGACCATACTCATGGTAATGATGGGGACTTTTTGCCAGCTACACCGGACTGCCAGGCTGACCAGGGGCCCTTGATTTACGTCGCCCCCTTGACAGCAGGAAGTAGCTACAGAAGACGAGACCTCCATCCATACTCCCTGCCTGGTGGCCGCCGGTGTCATAATTTTAAAAAAACAAAAGGGGGAGGTATTCCCCAGGATTAATTAAGGATTCCCTAGGATTAATTAAGGATTAGTTATGCTTATGTCAATTATCCAGAAATTTTAAATCATCCCGAATCAGTGCGGGATGGAGTACAGTATATGTGTTTTTCCAGATTGGAAAATTAAACCCAGAGCACCCACTCTGGAGAAATATTTTCTTGTTCTCTCCAGGAAAAGGAGGACCATGTTGGACTTCTGCTCTCCCATGAAAATATGGAAAGTAGGACTGCCTACGGTAGGAGGCAACCAAGCTTCCTTTCCTTGTCTGCTTTCTAGATTCCTTCTTGAGCATCTCATGGCTCATGAAAAGTAGGACTGCCTACGGTAGGAAGCAACCAAGCTTCCTTTCCTTGTTTGCTTTCTAGATTCCTTCTTGAGCATCTCATGGCTCAATGTTTTGCTGTGGCAATACTGCCTACAGCGTCACACAAAGAAACCAAAGGAATTTTGCACCATGCTTCTTCCTTTCCTCTCCCCCTGCTGCTAGACTTGGGGAGTCCCGTTGGAAAGAAAATAGAAGCTGAGGGTATTGACACTCAACCCCAATGTTTTATGATAGAAATGTTTAAAAGGGTAAATGCAAAGGTTTAACACCTTGGCTTCAATGTTTATATAAAAGAATGTTTTACTAATCACTTATGTTTGAGTTATCAGCTACTGTGAACTGCCGGGAATGCCAGAGTTTCAGCTTCTACCTCACCAACAAAAGAGGGCTGCTGTCTGCACCTTCCTGCACTTGGCAGAAACCAGCTGAGGATTCTGACTTCTGGACATAGCCAGATGGATGGACCCTTACCTACCCCTCACCCCAGTTTTGTGGAAGGGGCCCCACAGATCTTATGTCAGCATTTGCCTTATGCCCACACATGCCATGTGTTTACAGCATCCCCTGCTTATTGAAAAAAAACAAAAAGGGGGAGATGTTGGGGATTATTATGGCCTGGGAAAGACTGCCCTTCCACCAGCCTTGGGACAATAGAAGCCCCTCCTACCTTTTGACCTCCACCCCTTGGGAGGTGAACACGTGTGTGCCACCATGATGGGATTGTCCCGCCCACAAAGGGAAGTTTCGTGATGTCACTTGATGAACGTGACCCCTAGCCTATGATTGACCCTTTGGCCAGCCCCCTTTCTTTCCCGCCATTACTTCTATATAAGTGCCCTTCCATATTAAAGTCTTTGAGACGCATTCCACCACCGCAGCGTGTCCCTGATGCCTTCCTTTTCGCCTCCGCCCTCGGTAACATGTGGGGGGGAATGGGGGGAGGGGAAGCTTCAGCAACCCGTCCTCAACTTAGCGTTTGCCCATGTGAGCACGCCTTTGGCCTTCCGCTGGCGGAGGGCCAGGCTGGGTGCTCTTTCATAGAGTTTGTGGTTACCATTCTCCCCGTGGGGGGAGAAAGGGGGTGTCCAGAACCCCAACACCTGATATACAGCTGCCTACCCAATTCGTGAGTGCAGGTCATAAATGAGCTTTTTTTCTCTGTTCCCTCACCACAATCCAGATTCTTTTGGGGAGTTACCAGTACAGTAACCATACCAGGAAGTACTTAATTTATTAAGCTACTGCTTTTCTTAATCTCAGTGGAGATATTTACTGATAAACAGATACCTACGCAGCAAGTTCATATCGTTCCTAAATGAGCTTTTATCTATCTCCCCTCACCACAAATCAGATTCTTCTGAGGAGTTCCCAGTACATGATCCTTTCCCCTGTGTAATTAACTTAACAAGCTCCAGCTGTTTTTATTCTCAGAAGGGATACTCCCTGATATACAGCTGCCTACCCCCTTCGTACGTGCAGGTCCTAAATGAGCTATTTCCTCTGTTCCCTCACCACAATCCAGATTATTTTGGGGAATTCCCAGTATATTACCCTTTTACCTGTGTAATTACCTTAAGAAGCTCCAGCTATTTATATTCTCAGAAGGGATACTCCCTGATATACAGCTGCCTAACCCCTTCGTAAGTGCAGGTCCTAAATGAGCTTTTTTCTCTGTTCCCTCATCACAATTCAGATTCTTTTTGGAGTTACCAGTACAGTAACAATACCAGGAAGTACTTAATTTATTAAGCTACTGTTTTTCTTAATCTCAGTGGAGATATTTACTGATAAACAGCTACCTACGCATCATGTTCATATCGTTCCTAAATGAGCTTTTATCTCTCTCCCCTCACCACCAATCAGATTCTTCTGAGGAGTTCCCAGTACAATATCCTTTTCCCTGTGTGATTACCTTAACAAGCTCCAGCTGTTTTTATTCTCAGAAGGTTTACTCCCTGATATACAGCTGCCTACCCCCTTCGTAATTGCAGGTCCTAAATGAGCTTTTTTTCTCTGTTCCCTCACTATAATCCAGATTCTTTTGGGGAGTTACCAGTACAGTAACCATACCAGGATGTTCTTAAATTATTAAGCTACCGCTTTTCTTAATCTCAGTGGAGATATTTACTGATAAACAGCTACCTACGCAGCAATTTCTTGTCGTTCATAAATGAGCTTTTATCTCTCTCCCCTCACCACAAATCCGATTCTTCTGAGGAGTTCCCAGTACATTATCCTTTCCCCTGTGTAATTACCTTAACAACCTCCAGCTGTTTTTATTCGCAGAAGGGATACTCCCTGATATACAGCTGCTTACCCCCTTCGTAAGTGCAGGTCCTAAATGAGCATTATTCTCTTCCCTCACCACACTCCAGAATCTTTTGGGGAGTTACCAGTACAGTAACCATACCAGGAAGTACTTAATTTATTAAGCTACTGCTTTTCTTAATCTCAGTGGAGATATTTACTGATAAACAGCTACCTACGCAGCATGTTCATGTCATTCATAAATGAACTTTTATCTCTCTCCCCTCACCACAAATCCGATTCTTCTGAGGAGTTCCCAGTACATTATCCTTTCCCCTGTGTAATTACCTTAACAAGCTACAGCTGTTTTTATTCTCAGAAAGGATACTCCCTGATATACAGCTGCCTACCCCCTTCGTAAGTGCAGGTCCTAAATGAGCTTTTTCTCTGTTCCCTCACCACAATTCAGATTCTTTGCGGAGTTACCAGTACAGTAACCATACCAGGAAGTACTTAATTTATTAAGCTACTGCTTTTCTTAATTTCAGTGGAGATATTTACTGATAAACAGCTACATACGCAGCAATTTCTTGTCGTTCCTAAATGAGCTTTTATCTCTCTCCCCTGACCACAAATCCGATTGTTCTGAGGAGTTCCCAGT